>NW_006763297.1:1317520-1347059 GCF_000218685.1 Serpula lacrymans var. lacrymans S7.9 | reverse complement strand
CTTTGTGCTGGCAAATAAAGAGTGCTTAAAGGACCGCTTGTGGCTGTTGCTGTAATACACTGTGAAAACAGCTTGATCTGTTTGGATGTACTTGACGTGAATTTTTGTGTTTGATGGGTTCTGCAAATATAACCGTAGGTGAGGATGTGTGAAAGGCAATGTCAATGTTTGCTGGAAACATGGAACATCGATGTATGATGCCCTGTTTGTTCTGAATGTGTATGCTCTGATGTTCGTGTTCTAGAAAGTAATTTTCGTTGGTTTGGTTTGTAGATATTGGGATGGATATACTTGCCTTGTGCATTATCTTGCTGACTTGAAGGTGATAGGATTTTTGTGGGACGGTGTTGATGAGCTGGGGCTTATCAGATGGTCAGTATGTCCCTTATCAATGAATGACGAGCAGGCGAGCAGGTGTACTCAGGCATCTGTCACAAGTTTTTGAGCAAGCAAACCAGCCCACGTTCACATCGCACCTCAGCTGGATCAGATCCACTTGCAATGTACTACCATATGGTGCGGGCCAGATTGTTCATATTGAAAGTGGGAGTAATAAAGTTTACAGTGTTTTGGGGGCAGTTTTTCATGATCACGAAGGGACCCGATGTCACCCGCTCATTTTTTTTTGCAGCAATGCAGGTTGCGATGGTGTTCGGCCTCATTTTGGATGGTGGGGCTGTGATGTCTTGATAATATGCTTCATACCACCAATCTGCGATGCTCTGGTCTCGATCGTAGAATTGACAGAGCGGGGTGATAGTTTTCCAATCCATTAGCAATGTCAATTCGGCAAGGACATCTGGATTGAATACATTTGATTGTAGTGAAAGAGGCCTAATTGCAGTGACAATGTCTTCCAGGCTCTGTATGGCTTCGTAACTATGGATGACAGCACCAGATGCTATCCTGTTTGGCATTCATTTCAGTTTTTCGACACGCTGTGTTGGGTCAGCATTCGGACTCCCTTTTGATGGAACCTTAACATACCTTTTTACCAATTGTCCATGCAGGGTGTGTTCCGCTTTGAGTTTTTTCAGTATTGTTGCAGTGCCTTGACAAGGGTTGCGGCACAAGGTCTTGTCAATTTCAGCTAGGAGATCTGTTTCTGATGGTGTAGTGGTTTCTGTTGAATGCATGGTGTTTAAGGTTTACAACGCATTCATGGTGTACATTGATATATAAAGTACACCACAGATGAAGTCATACATATGTCATACAAAAATTCAGCATAGTCAGGTCGCAAGTATAAGTATCGGCATGTATTGGAATCTAAATTTCAACTGTGGTGTCTTCCACCGTGTGCTCTGGCCGGTGTAATAATGAAACACTCTGCAGCTTGAATTTGGCCACCCAGTTCACCCACTTATGGGCTTCGGCAGGAGCAGGTTTGGCAGATCCGTCTTTCTTTCTGTAACGGGTTACCCAGGCTTCAATAACGACCACATCTTGATTCTTGAGATTCGCTACAGGATATGTAGCCATCTTCCCTTGCCAGTGAATGTCTTGCGTGGGTCAAACACCTCGGTGAACGGGCGGACCTGTGGTTAGTAATACTGATCAGGCAAGAGCGGTCACCGAGTAGTAGAAAGGAACAGCTTGCGAGGGTGTTTTCACCTGGCACTCGTGTATTTTGCCAACGAGGAAACTGAATTGCGCTCCAGCTAGTTTCAGTGATATCTGAGACATGTTACATATTACATTTTATCACAGTAATTTATGACATGCACCTACCAAGCTGTGGGGTAGATCTCAAGGACAGCATCTTCCTTGCTATACCGGCTGCATCCACCGAAAATGGAACCACCGTTATCGCTACACGCTCAGAGGGTCCGCCTGTTTTGTCGAAGAACCATAAGCCTGAAACTTGTCCTGTCACCCATACCACAGCTGGATTGATGCCTCCTGCGTGGCAGAGGATGCTGCTCTTATCTGCAAATTTTGCTCGTACACCCCAATCAAGCCCTTGCTCAGGCATCTTGTCTAACACGTATGTGTGAGCTTTGGCATTGCTGTACATAGCGAGTTTGGTCACTTGGCTGCACATTTGGCGAGGTCAATGTGTGTTTATTGAGTAATTCTTTTCATACGTACTTCCGTGTAGCAGTATCCAGTTCGTTTAACATCTCCTGGTCCAAGACAACATTCCTGGCATAATTCATTCCGTATGAGCTGCTGCACAACAGTGACGTACACTTACATGTTGTCGCTAGGTCCATATTCCTGAGTAGTGCTTGCGTACTCTAAAGGTTGTGATGAGCTACAACAGCGTCAATATGTGCATACCACAATATATGAATAACACATACTCAAGCGTTAATTCACCATCCTCATTGTCATCGGCAATGATATTATTGCTGGATCTCGGTTTCTTCGGAGGAGATGGAGTTGGAGACTCGTCAACCACTTTACACTTGTTTTCGGATGGTGCCATAGTCAGTGTTCGTTTGATTGTGCGGTGTCCTTTCAATGTACAGTCTAGAGCTGTGTGGGGCAGAACAGCTTATATATTTTTCAAAGAGGTAAAAGTATAAAATAATTTTCAAAAGAAACTGGGGTCATGTATTTGCAATGGGGTGTATATTTTCAGGGGGTGGTTGCGTGATTGATCAAGCTGGAACCTCCTGTTTCATTACCAACAATCAAGTCCTCAGACACTTCCATTTGCTTGGATTCCTCAGCAGCTGATAAGAATGTTGGTCCAAACAGGACAATGCGTTGAACAGGCTTGTTCGGCATTTCAGTGTCTTGTTCTTGCCGTACAGATTTAGTCGGACAGAGCTATGTTGTTGTTAGCGGTGTTGATTTGCAGTCCAGGCTAAACAAGATAGGTACATACCTCATTCAACACCCTAACAGGTATGAGCTGCAGAACGTGGGTCAAGACCAGGTGGTATTTAAAGTACTTATGACCATTGTGGGCTTTCTTGTACGCTATTTGAAAGCTGATGCCAACATCTACGAAGTCGCCACAACTGATGGACAGTGGGTTGCAGGCCACTTAAAGACTGGTTTTCGAGATTTTTCCGATCTGTACTTTATCCAAGACACGCCAGCATTTTGCTACTGACATAGCAGCTGTGGAGCGATCATCGGTACAATCCTTTATTTCTTGTTGGTGCTCATTTTCATCAGTCACCTGTTCGCTTTTTTCATTAGCCAAGCAACGGGAGTGTAATGTGATACTTGCCTTTGTGAACACCCGGTGGCCAATGTACAGGTCCCCTTGATCCAGATCTTCTAGATTAACACTTGCTTTTTGGGACGTCAAGGTTGCATGAATGAGGCGTTGAATATTATTGATTGCCAACTGGGTTGATATCCAGGGTTGGTTGTTGCCTTTTGACGTCAAAGTGATATGATGCACGGCATTCGTGACACGTTCCAGATCACTAAGGCCTTAATTAGCAATATCCATGTTGATTGGAATGCATTCACCTGTTCCAGTTCCCGAAGTGAGACACATTGAATCTGCCGAGAAAACCCTGTACACGGATGGTAATAGGGTACAGAATATCTTCTTCTGAGTCTCTTGGTAACTTGTACAATACGAGGTATCATTTACGGCGCACAATATCATCCCCAGTGTAAGAGACATAGGCCCACTCACAGACACTGTCATATTCTGCCGGCATGTGCTGCCAATCTTGTAGTTCTTCAGCCCACAAAATTCTGCACACTTCCACAATCTTCGCAGGCCACTGGTTGCGTATTAAGTTGTGTTGCTCATCTGTGACAGTTGCGTTAGCAGAAAACCACCTGAGAGGGATCATGGTACCTTCTATGAAAGACATGGTGTGAGAGTCAAGTGAGTAGATGAGCAATGAAGTGGCAAGAGAGCTTTAAATACGGACGGCAATGGGGTAATGAGCTTAGCTAAAACAAAACCTTAGAAAATGAGGGTGGCCGGACTCTGCCGCACATCAGCACAGGGTACTTTTATTGCATTGACATCTTCAGCGCCATTATCAGAGATATGGCTCCCAAATTCTCTCCTGAAATTGTCTTGGAAATCCTTGCATATTGTGCACTACCAGAAATCTGGATATTTGCGTCAGCTTCGCGCAACAGGCGCACACTTGCCCGCTACACGATATACCGTTGAGTTGAGGCTGTAATGGGATTATTTTACCCAGATCCTTGCAAACTCTTGCAGTTGATGGATCAGTTCGAAGCTGTCATAGGTGGCATGATTCCCGCCGTTGTCTTCAATATGGCAGCTGTCAATATGGGCTGCAATATGGAGTTGTACATACCCATGGAGCACTTTGCGGTGTTTTTGAGGATGGTGTTAATGGGTAGCGATTATGAGATTGTGTATTTGAGTGAGCTTGGTTTTGAAGAGATCCTTACAAGTGGTGTATGCCGCATTGTCGAGTTGGGCAACAAATCACGAACCCTGTCACTCATGTCAGCGACTACTCCCCTTTCATCAGGACCGATTTTTTGTACTGCATCAACAGTCACAATGAACTATATTTTGAGCCATGGCTTTTTTTCGGTGTATCCCAACCTTCTGTGTATGCGTCACAGGTTAATCAATCCACTATCATTCCCTACTTCATTGTCGCCTTCTTCGGACATTGTGCAAGTCTTGGCGAGGACATAGCGCCAAGGATACACCATTCATGTCCACCCGCTGCTGTGGAATGCCCATACAGGCGCCTATGGTCAGTATCATTCATGCCCCCAGACGTCCAGGAACAGTCACAATTGTAGCTGTTTCAATAGTATTTGGATCAATAAGGATGTCAAAACCAAGCTCACAGCTGGATATGATGACGAGCTTACCATGGAGTGGCAACTTGGAGGATACCAATGTGATGGTCAACGTATGTACACTGAATCCTCCTTTGTCATAGAGTCCAGAGATTTGCAGGGACTTAGCAGTGTGTGAAACTAGGAATGGAAAGGGGAGAATCGGCACTTAGCTAGGGTAATGATAATGTCTGTGAAGTATGGGCTGAGTCGTTGGTGTTCATGTGAGGCATGTGTGAGCTGACACATGTTCGTCGTTTGGAACATCATGCATGTAGACGTGCAGGCACGTGATTGTGTTAGGTTCGTTGCAAATTCAAATGTCCAGACACGAGGCTTCAGGTAATGACTGGTATTATTTCAATCTTACTCCCATTGTGGTGCAGAATATACAGTTTCATCTTAGATGTTGTTTCATAAATACATCACATAATTTCCTGGCTATCTTTCTGTCATGCCGTCCAATTCACGAGCCCGCTATTTCCGTTCTTGCTTTCCTGATGCCTCCTCGCCCACCACTTCACTCACTGATACAGACAACATCATTGGGGAAACGAACCTGGCGTGATTGTGTGAGTTCTTCCCATTATTTTATTGAATGGAACATTGTCATTACCATTATTATGCATGTGTCTTCTTGAATTCCTGACAAGTTTGCCTGTCTAATTCTTTTAGACATTTGAATTCATCACAAAACTCTCCTGTTAGTCTTCTCAAAACCGTTTCTGGAGAAAACCAACGGGTTATAATGACACCGGCCAATGACTTTGCGCGGGAAAGCATCACATATGCACTTTGCAACATTTTGCAACCTGCCAGATCAATGATCACTTTCATCAGCAATTGGCCTTGGACTTTATAGTCCGTGAAGGCATATGCAGGCACGAGTGGCAACTGCACTTGCTTGATACGCAGTTGGAGGTCGAGATCCTTATCCTTGTAGAGGAAGTGAGAAGGTGATGGTACAATAGGTACAATTTCAGGTGGGAGGGAAGGACTTTGGACGTTAGAACCTGGAAGATGTACGTAGGTGCACTCTGCAATATGATAACCATCTTCTGAAAGGGTGTATTTTACAGATTGCAAGATGCCATGAAAGCCATTGACAATGTTTGCGTTTATGGCGACATTCTCTGTTACCATAACTCGCATGCCAGGTACCAAAGGTAATTTACCCAGTGCATCGTTTGATTGTGACGAGGAGGCCTTCCAGATAAGCAGTTGCAATGTGCGAGGCAGGGGCAGCCGTCGATGGGTGTCTTTTGAGTGGTACACATGGTACTCTTGGCTGGTGTCAGTTGCGTGTCTCCTGACAAGACGGTTATTGAAGTTGTCTCTGGTTTTCTTTGTGCAAACAATTATAGGCGCATCTTTAAATTCTTGTATGGTTGTTGTATCAATCTCATTATCCATGTTCAAGCAGCGGCTTTGCAGGGTTTTGAAGTCAGATGTGTTGTAGTTGATAGCAGATCCCATCTGCTCTGTAGACATTGGCTCATTGCCACACCAAGCTATACCTTCTCGGATTCGCATCAGCAGATTTGCAAAGCATGGATCCGTCGCAGCTTGCATGTTCTTCTTCAAGATCACAACTTTCTTGACCTGTCTCCAAAGAAAGGCTCCATGAAGAGCACTTTGTCCACGGTCCGTTTGAGCAGTTGCGGGACTGATTTGCTGAACGAGGCTGTGGGAGAACAATGACAACTCTTTTACAGGCCTCAGTTGCCCGAAGTCACCGGTGAAGATAACATTAACACCTCCAAATGGTTTGTGTACATTGTTATGATCCCATGCTCGACATTGGCTGATGCGCTGTGATATCTGGCTTAGTAGCTTTGCAGAAATCATAGATACTTTGTTGATGACAAGATACTTGGCGTCCAACCAGACCCTTTTGAGCTCCTTGCGTTTTGAGTGCCAATTGGACTGAGGGAGGCTGGTCAGCATGTGAATGGTGAAGCCATGGATAAGTACAGCCGCACATCCAGTTGGAGCACTGAGCAACAGCTTATGGTCGTCATTGCAGCGTTTCATGAACTGCACTATGGAATTAATCACATGGCTTTTGCCGGAACCACCGACGCCTGCAACATAAAGGAACAGCTGCTCTGTTGATTCCGACATGTGGTGTTCAGCAACAATTTGGACAGCATGCTCTTGTTCGGCATTACCGTGCAGGCCCATCTCCGTTATAACACGTTCAAGATGATGTATCTGCGACACTTCCTCTGTATCTGGTGAAGTCAAGTTTGGGTTGTTACGATCACTTTCCCTTTGTAATGCTGAAACTTCAATGCGGCTAGGAGCATTCACTGCACCATGACGAAACTGGGAGGGCGGAATATCATGGTCTACGAGCGCAGAAGTCCTCGGTCTGTTCCGGCTCCTGAGGACTTTCATCAAGTTTGCGTGCATTTCTATAACGGGCTTGTCATGATCGGTTATTGGCAAAGCATCTCCATACGTTGGGGGTCGAAAATTTGGTATACTGTCAAGGATGCCAGAGCGCTCCGCAGCGAAGATGACAGGATCAGCATCGCTGTTATCAGGGGAGCAATGTCCGCCTGTATTGTAATCACCAGGGTCATCTAACTGTCCTTCCATGTCCTCCAGTTCATCTGCAATTGCACCAAGGTTGGCTGCTGACCTTATGTCAGGTAACTGTTCATGTAATAAAGTTGTCTGTTGATGCCGTCTATCGTTCTCATGCCTGTCTCGCGCATTGCGACATTGATCCTCGACATGGATATTTTTGATAACATGTTGCAAGGTCGAGGGAAAATTGTGGGCGGCGTACATTTCCTCCCAAGACTGATTTATAGGATTTAAGTCCAGCGCAGTGAACCATGGCTTGAACAGGATAAGCATCGCACAGGACCATTCTTCCAGTTCAGATGCTCCGCTGTCAGGCCTCGGCAGTCTATGCCCCAGCAGGACAGGAATTATGGGAATGTCTCGCACTCTCAACAAGTGAGATTGAGCTTGCGGGTGTGAAGGCTGAAAGTAACCCCTATCATTTGCTCGACGGCCAGGACGTGGTAGATTTGTGTCTTGTAAGCCTGCAAGGCGTCAATTGTCGCTCTCCTTAGTTGTTTTGGTGGTTATCTCTGTGAACTCCCACAATGACATGGAGCAAAAAGGTTCTGTAGTAGGGTGTAATGTATAATCAAGGATGTCATTGGACATTGTTGCCTCACATTTGCCTCACCATCCCCAAACGTCAAGTTCAGCTCATCCAATAGATCTGAAATGTCCAGATTTTCCTCCTAGCAGGTCACCAAGATCAGCGCCACTTTCCTCCGCCTGTAAGTGATCATTAGCAGGGGGAACAGTTGGTTTGGGTCGATATTTACATCAATCTCTGTGTCAACAGGTGTGTTGTCGGTGTGGGTGCCGACAATGTTCGGTGATGCAGTAATCCACCTGTCAAAATTTTGCCATTTAAGAGACCAAAACGAATGACTGCAGTAATAATCCCCGCCCCCCACAAGGTAACTCATCACTTGTGTGTGGGAAACCTCTTGTCTGGCCATAATAGTGTTTATTGTTTTTGTGAATAGGCTTCTGTTCACTGCCAAGGACGAGCCCACGAGTCCTTCAAACTTCACATCATTTTGCCAAATAGCATACAACACAGCAGCGAGGCCAACATGGGTAGGCAGCTGAGATTTAGTGATATAGTCAGTCACATAATATACTAACGCTTTGGCTGGTTCCCCAGATCCAATAAATTTGATATCCATATTGCAGCAAAACAGGAAAAGGATGAGGTCATTGAAGTTGTTGATCCATGGGTGAAGACGCTTCAACAAGATGGATTGCGTTTCAGGATCAAGGTCAGTCATTGCTCGTGTAGAGCCGTTCATGCGTATGCGGCAGTTCTGATCTTCCTTCGGCTAACTAGGTTTCAGATGCTTCCAACAGGTATTGGTGTGCTTGTGCTAATTGCAATCAATGGCGAGTTGTCGCACAGTATCTTGAAAGGCTAATGTAAAGTCGTCATCTGTCATTTCGGCACAAATAGGACTCATGGTTAATCAAGGGTCAGGTTTGTGTGGGTCGCGGCGAGGTTTCCGCAATGGCGCAGCATCAGTATCTACAGCCAAGTGGGTGTCACCAGGTAAGTAGCAAAATATCAAGTTTTCTAGCCATTGAAACATTGATTGCTTGAATTCATCATGCGCAGTCATGCAATCATGGAGGACTTGCGGATTCAGATTGCCTTTCGTCCACAAGAGCATGTGACAATGCAACGTGCCACGTCCTTGCACTTTGACCATATCATAATGCACAATACAGTGCCCAAACAATCCAGGACCTCTTTGCCAACGGACCACAATATCAAGGAATGACTTAATCATAGTGTCAAAGAACTCAGCAGCGGGACCAGGGTTGTTTGCGACAAAAACGCCACGCTCAAACGCCAACAATCAGCTGTCAGACCTGCAATGACACCCAGTAGCGGATTGTACAAATTGGCAGGATTTAAAGTGACAAATAAAGTAGGGGTTCCAAATTTCTTAATAAGTGCACGAATCTCATTTTGCCTGCACAGTTTGTATCCGAAGCTCCCTTTCAGTTCCTTCGTGGCGAACTTCAATCGGTTTAACAGTTTTAATGCGCATTTCTGTTGCTGATTTGATGGTTTGGCACCAGGATCACGTTCCCAAGAAGATATCATATTAGTCAGTTCAGGTGCAAGAGACTTCATTTCCTGCACAATTGTATCACGCTCACAAGAGCTAACAGTGAACAATGTGTTCTTACTAACCTCCCTTTTCTGCAGAATGTTCCAACACACATATGCAAAGCGAGGATCTTTCTGGAACAGTGAGTCATGTTGTTTCAGCAAGTTCTGCACCTGCCTCTCAAATGATATTCGCTGATCAGGATGGCAATTCGGTTTGTTGAAGCCTCCTATTCCCCAGGGATCCAAGTGAGGAAATAGGTAACTCATTAATCCCGGGTCTCTGTCATTGATGAACTGGGAACCTGATTGCATTTTCAGAAAATTTCCGCTGTCAAGTACTCGTGATAATGACTGTGCTTTCATTAGCTTGTAGTCTTTAGGAGTATAGTCCCCCGCCGCATATCCAACAGTGTCCATTAGCAAAGTATCAAGGTGGGCATCACGTTGCAGAGCAGATTCAATATCTCTTTGATCAGTGTAATCAAAGGTGGCCGCAAGACTTCCATAGTCAGACTGTAAGTGACAAATCTCGACTGCTACAGGAACCGCCTCGTCAACATGTTGCGCACTCTCAGGATACAAGTCAGCAAGGTTGTCTGCGTTGAAAGACACACCAGCAATTTTATACCAAATGTTGTTTGCGACAAGGAAATTGATCAAGGTTTGTACACGTCGCTTTGACACAAGAACGGGCTTCAAAGATGCAACATTTTCTCTGGTAGGTTTCACTTTCCAACCAACGAACAAAGCACACATAGCGTCAGAAATCTCATGTTGAGAAGGAGGTAGCACTTGTCTCAGTTGCACAGAATCTTGGGGCATGACTGCAACATTGCCTTTGATGTATTTCTGAGACGTTGCGGGATTGGAACCAAATCCACCAGCATTTGTCTTGTAAGCAAAGAGATGGGACAGTTTGGTTGCGCAAGCCCGGGATACCATCATAGTATCATACAAAGTAGCAGTCTCCCAACATTGAGATACATTGATTGGTAATTCGGGTGTTCCATAGTACTGAAATTTGGCAATAACATTTAATGGTTGCTTTTCATCATGTACAAGATACCTCTTGCACGAATCACACACCCACATAAAACCAGGAGCATCCAGGTTTTCCAATGCTCTAGGATTTCATAAAGCACATTGATAAGCCTCAAAGTTATAAGTTGAGGGAACAGTTGGAAGTGGCAAGCACACATTCTGTAGTAATTGTAAACAAAAATCATTGGCATGGATGCAAGACAAAGCAGATCAAACACAGCTATGACTACACACAGCACAAGGGGAGCGAGCCTGAGCATCATAAGACAGTGTCTCTTGCCATTCAATGATGATGGATCGCCTCAACTCGGAGCCGGTGCAGGAGGAAAAAGGTCATCATCAGGTGCATCATCAACACGCGCACGTCTAGATTGCTGACGAGAACAAGTAGTGTTGTGCAAGTCATTTCGAAGCTGTTGGACAGTATCATCACCAGGGAGATTTTCGGTTCTGGGACAATGAAGTCTGAGATGCGAAAAATGATGTTCAACTTGCAAAGATTCAAACAACAAAAGGGCTGGCGGACATTGTGATGTACAAGTATGGGAACGTAGAGTCCTTAACATCCAAGCCTTCCTATTGTTCGCTGGCAGTCGTAAATGATGGGCTGCAGCCAGCATGCAAATGTCAACGACACGCAGAAAATCAAAGTTATCTAGAAAGGACACTAAATCTTCAAAGCGCACAACAATCAATTTACCTGTAGGCCAACAATCACGGGGATGTATAGGAGCATGATTATAGATATCAAGAAATTTGAAGGAACAATTCAGTAGGTAGGTGGTGATATATGAGTGACCATCATCTAAAGCATGTACAGGGACATCGGTGATAACTGCTGGCACAATAACAGAGGTAACATCAGATCCTGAAAACATGAAAAAGTTTTCGCAGAGTCAAGTATATCAAGTGCATTTCATTTCACAAATCAAAATCAATTAATCAACATGTAAAAACAAACATGATGTATGGGCCATCCAAAAAAGTGAGTGATGTTCGTGGCACAAGAGCGAGAAACACGTATGAAGATTGGAAGTAGGGATTTGAGTAGCAGGCAGAGTATCCGATGTGAAAGGAGCTTGATTGACAGGATCAGAAGAAATGAGATGTCCAACAGAAATCGACGAAGAAGATATGTTGGTGTCGGGAGCAGGGTAGGACTGTTGGTTGCCCATGACAAGAGGTGATGGTGCAGAGGGAGACAACGATGAAGACAAGATAAAGCGGAGAAAGAAAAAGCACAGCCTGTAATTTGGATGGAAATACAAATCGGGTATAAAGCCTCCTTGAAAGAAAAAAACTTCAATTGCAAAATGTAAACCTGGATCCTACGGGTTTAGGAAAAATCAGGGATAGTCCACCCTGCCTGTTGAATGAATGCAAGTATATCCTCAACTTTGTCGGCTGGCTTTCTTGGTGAGCACCTTGGGTTTTTTTGTGGGGTTTCAGACATTATAGGACTGGATCTTGAGTTTATTGGCCATGTAGTCTACATGAGGCCCTGGCTAAAATTCATACTGTACAGTTTACTCTATTCACTAACACCATTCCTGATAAATGCGGCCATGAGGCCTCCAAGCCTGATTGACAACCTGCCATTTTTGCCTTGTAGAATGTTTGCGGAGTAGCACCATTCGGGGCTGAACTGAGTTCTGCAGAGTGTTTTTGGAGGCCAATGCTGTGTTGTCAAAGTGTCAATACATGTGGCTATTGCTCCCAAAGGCAAGCTCCCCCCAAAAGGCCTTTCATTCGGAGCAGACCTTATTTAGCAAGATATCGACTGTTATGTCTTGAATTAGGTCAGCAACTAGAGACTAGTTACAGTTCACAATTTTCAGACCTTTAAATTTGATTCTCCTCTTTAACTTTCTTCTGTAGTTTTCACACACTGCCATGCGGCACTTCCCATTTTGTTCAAACTCCACCTTCTCACACTGCACTGCCTTTTCCTTATTTTAGCTACAAGTCTCTCACACAGTGGGGCTGGTCACACAGGCTGTACCCCATGACATCATCAGCCACTGCCTCCATCAACTGTACAGTACATATGCACAAACAACCTGTAGTAGTATATATACCCCAATAAATCTATTGTATACCCACAACAAACTCAGTCCTACCTAAGGGGTAACCACTTCCACTCATTATCTTTATAGCTTTGTCTGAGCTGTGCGCCATGTTAGATCCCTACACCTTATGCCAAACTAACGGAGATGTAAGTCTCAGAATCAAACAAGTAGTGTCAAGTATCGATATTAAGAGGTAATCAACAACTGAGGAAATGTATGTACATGAGTGTTGGTTTATATACGTTTTCTGAAGGTCAGCCATGAGGTGCTGACTGATGTTCTACGTCATAGTCTAGGCTTTTGTCAGGTGATTGTCACGTGACTAGATATAACTAACTACTTGTTTACGTAATGAGTCATGTGATAGTAATATCATGTGACTATAATAAATAAGATTTTGAGATTAGATAAGGTTTGATTTGAATCGTGACATGCCAGAGTATCAAATCTTTGGTTGTTACATTAGGACTCGCTCTCTCTATTCTCTCACACTTTGTGCAAAACCGGTCCCCAGGGTTAAGGGGTTAATTGTTCTGAAATATCCTGTATAGAAGAAGGGTGCACTCCTAGCAACGGCCCTGTAGTGCTCAAGGAAAAAGGACAATTATCTACACACGGCCCCCAGTGTTAAGGGGAGTACCTTAGCTCACCAGTTGGTGTGGAACCACTGTTGATTAGTTTTAGAATACCAAATTTCTTCTTCAAATACCTTTGACCAGGCTGGGCACTTGCCTCTGCCAGTCTGGAGAAGGGTTGACAGCTTAACAAGTGGACCACCCCATGACAACCGTTTGGACCAGGGTTGATTACGTTTACCTTTTATATACATTTCAAATACTATAGTGTGGGTAGTTGGAGATTGAGATCCGATACTCAGCTGGGAAGAGGTGGATTCGCAGATAGCAAGCGGGGACCCCCAGTTACCTTTTTTTTTACATTACCAAGGAGAACAAGCCAATATGTCATTGCAACCGGATACAAACAGTCTGCTGCACAACATGCATGCACAGATTCAGGCGTTGACAAATCAGCTCGCCGAGATTCAGGCTGCCCCAGCAGCGGAACCTATGGTTGAGCAAAAGTTCAACAAGAAAGTCGAGATTGTCGCTGACCCCGGTGCTTTCAAAGGAGACAGAGCTCAACTTGCCGAATGGTGGATCAAGCTACAAATTTGGATCAAGGCAAATTGGGACGCATTTGCCAACAATTTTGAGATAGCAACCGCTGTGCTGTCTCGACTGAAAGGACCTGTGGCGGGTTGATACACCCAAGTAAGACTTCAGGAGTGCTACACGGCAGGTGTGTGGCCTATCTGGGACAATCTCAAGGTTGAGATCAAAAAATATTTTAAACTGCAGGCTGAGCGTGACTGGGTGCGTCAGCAGATCCGTTCCTTCAAACAAGGAAACATGAGGATGGATAATTACATCACCCAGTTCCTGGCCCTCTCCATCCAAGGAGGGCTTGGTAATGAACATGCAGTAGAGCTGCTGGAACGCAATGTGAACCCCCGCATTGTAGAACAGATCTATCTGCAGGACACCTGAAGCGACAACCTGGCCCTGGCGGCTGAGGAAGTTCACTGAGTCGGTAGAGCCATGGAGCTCTATGTGATGCATCAAGGTGGCAGGCCCACCACCAAAAACAATTAATCCCAGAAGTGCCCTGGGTCATTAAACCACCATAACCACTGTTACGATACACAATTTTCGGACCTTTAATTTTCATTCTCCTCTTTAACTTTCTACTGAAGTTTTCACACACTGTGTCATGCAGCACTTTCCCGTTGTTCAAACTCCACCTTCTCGTGCTGCGCTGCCTTTCTTCTGATTTTAGCTACAAGTCTCTCACACAGTGGAGCTGGTCACACGGGCTGCACCCTCTGACATCATCAGCCACTGCTTTTATCAACTGTACAGTACATAAGTACAAACACTCTGTATTAGTATATATACCCCAATAGATCCAGGAGACTCCTCAGCGAGTCCTCCTGTTGTTTACCCACAACTAACTTGGTCCTATCTCAAGGGGTAACCACTCCCTTTCATTACTCCTTTGCTTGTCTGAGTTGTGTGCCAGAGTAACTAACTCTAGGATGTTACAATCACTCTCATGGGTTCAAGCCATTTGGGCTGCAACCAGGGCAGGGAGCCCCTATAGATATCGGTGCGGTCCAGGGCGAACAGATGTGCAGATTCAAAGGGAACTGCTACAATTGCGGCGAAGAAGGACACATGTCCTGAGACTGCAGAAACGGAGTGCAGGCCGCTCAACAAAAAAATAACCAAGGGCGCCAGGCGCACCAATCAGAAACAGACAAACCGGACGATCGGCTCAACACTCTGGCCGGTCAATCATATGACAAAATCCGAGCCTTCTTCTACGATCAGCAGGCTGCTGAGATGAAGGCTCAGGGAAAAGAGTTTGGAGCTTAGGTCACTTGGGTGCCTTCACTCCTAGGAACAATGAAGTAAATCACAACAAGGTGGCCCCTGCTCCGGGGTGTTGCACGAGCAATAAAGGAAAGATGGGGGTGGCTCCCCAATTTGTAAACAGATTTCTAAATTTGTTATCTGAAGTTTGTACTTGTATAAAGCATTGTGACTGTAATATTTATGATACTACCGCTGCAACAGTGTCTCACTTGGAGTGTGGCCCCGGCGAGACAAACACTAGGGTGCTTGATTCTGGTAAAAGTAAAAATAAAAATATAGAAAATACTAAAGGAGAAAAACATGTTTCTTTTGATTCCTTTTCCTCTTCTTTGGAGCCACCTTTTACCAAAATCCCAAGGCGTGTGTTGATGCGCACATATTTATTCCAAAAGGAGATCGGTTTAGACATTGGTGTGGAAAACCTGGCCCAGGGCATAGTACACCCAACCAGTGCACTGCTTGATTCAGGTGCTAACAGAATCTTCATAGATTAGGTCTGGGTGGAGCAAATTGGACTCCCCCTTGTAAAATTAGACGTATCTATTCCCGTCTATAACGTTGACAGTACACTTAATGCGGGTGGCTGTATCACACACAAATGTTCTTTTGTTGTCAAATATCAAGGACACAGAGAATGAATCACCGCCAAAGCTACCCAACTAGGGAAGATTAATTTAATCTTGGGCTGGACCTGGCTATTTAAACACAATCCTGAGATTGACTGGCAGACAGGGGTTGTCACATTGTCACATTGTCCTCAGGAGTGTGATGACTTGGGTCAACAGAGTCACGTCCGTCAAACAGAGCAGGATGAAAGGATAAAATGCTGGTGATATGCCAAGCTCCGATCTTTAGATAAGATTGATGATGACAATGACGAGGTAAAACCAGAAGAAGAGAATTAAGAGGCTGGTACCTCCCGGGTACCATGACTTCTGGAAAGTCTTTTCTAAACATAAGTCAGAGCACTTCCCAGAGGCTAAGCCTTGGGATCATGCGGTAGATTTGAAGGAAACCTTCAAACCAAGGAAAGGACACATGATTACCCTCTCTGCTCCAGAAAGAGAAGAGGTCTCAAGCTTCATAGATGAGTGGCTTAGGAAGGGATACATCAGACCTTCCAAAAGCCCTATGACGTCCCCGGTGTTCTTCATTCCTAAAAAGGATGGTAAGAAGTGTATGATTATGGACTATCATTACGTGAATGAGCACACGGTTAAAAATGCATATCCGCTGCCTTTGATCAGCCAGCTAGTAGACAAGTTGGCTGGTGCCAAAACCTTGACAAAAATGGATCTCAGATGGGGGTACAATAATGTATGAATCAAAGAAGAAGATGCTTGGAAGGCTGCATTCACGTGCCACCGAGGATCCTTTGAACCCCTTGTTATGTTCTTTGGGTTGACTAATTCACTGGCGACTTTTCAGAGCATGATGAACGAGATCTTTTTGGATATGGAAAACTGTGTCGTCATTTACATTGACGATTTGTTAATATTTACAAAGTCGGACAATGAGGCTGAGCATGACAGGATTGTGCAAGAAGTCCTTCGACGCTTACAGGAACGGGACCTATTTGTCAAACCCGAAAAATATAATTTTAAAGTGAAGGAAGTAGACTTCCTCGGTATGATCATAGGCCAGAATGGAATCAGGATGAATCCTGAGAAAGTTCAAGCCATATTGGACTGGCCAGAACCTACTCGCGTCAAAGGAGTTAGGGCCTTCCTAGGCTTGGGTAATTTCTACCGAAGGTTTATTGAAAATTTCACAAAAATCATGAGACCGTTGAACAATCTCACTAAAAAGGACATTGTTTGGCATTGGGGCGCCAAAGAACAAGAAGCTTTTGATAAGCTTAAACAGGCATCTACAACAGCGCCTATATTAGCATTTCTGGAATTAGACAAAGAGTTCCGGGTAGAAACCAACTCTTCTGATTTTGCTACTGGGGCTGTTTTGTCAATTAAATGCCCTGACAATCTTTGGAGGCCTTGTGCCTATTTATCGCATAGTTTGTCGCCTACAGAGCGCAACTATCAAATTTATGACAAAGAGATGCTAGCCATCATTAGAGCTTTAGAGCACTGGCGGCACTACTTAGAAGGTGCTAGACACCACTTTGAAATTTGGACCGATCATAAGAATCTGGAGTATTTTATGACGGCCCGAGACTTGAACCGAAGACAGGCCCGCTACGCGGTATACTTGTCAAGGTTTAATTATAAATTAATTCATAAGCCTGGAAGCTCTATGGGGAAAGTGGACACTTTGTCCAGAAGAGAGGATCATGCCAACGGCATTGAGGATGACAACAAAGGTGTTACCCTGATAGACCAATCAAGGGTTGCCAATGTTAGAATTGGGCAGGATTCCGATCTTCTGGAAGTCTTCAAGAAAGACATCTCCTCAGAAGAGAAGGCGCGCCTTGATGGCAATGAAAACTATTTATGGGAAGACGGGCCCTTCCATTTTAAAGACAAAATCTATGTGCCTGAATCCGCAAGGATCAAGGCAATAGACAGACATCATGACACTCCAGTGGCTGGGCACCCTGGGTGGCAACAAACAATGGAGTTGATCTCCAGAAACTACATGTGGCCTGGCATGGTCAAAGACGTACAGGAATACCTAAAATCCTGTCTGAGATGTGCCATGGCTAAAAACTCTCATCAACCGCCGGCCGGAAAACTTATGCCAAATCCAATACCAACTAGTCCCTGGCAGGACATATCAGTGGATTTCACAACAGATCTACCCGAATCAAATGGGTATGATTCAGTAATGGTGGTAGTAGATCGTTTCTCCAAAGAAGTAGTATTCATTCCCACCAATAAAACTATTACTGCCGCTGGTACAGCAGACTTATTTAAAGATTTTGTATGGTCTATCCATGGGTTACTAGAAATGGTTATCTCCAATAGGGGACCCCAATTTGCTAGCAAATTTACAAAAGAACTTTGTCAGATGCTGAGCATTAAACCTAAATTATCAATGGCATTCGATCTGCAGACCGATGGACAAATAGAGAGACTCAACCAGGAGTTGAAACAGTATCTCCGGATATTTATAAATGACAGACAGACAGATTAGGCCAAGTGGCTAAAGATAGCCCAGTTCTCATATAATATCAAACAGTCATCAGCTACAGGAAAAGCACCATTTGAGATTACAAGGTTGTACTTCCCCAGAATGGGTGTAGAACCTGGCAAAAGCAAAAATGAGGCTGCTGGAAATATGGTCAAAGACATGAAGTCTGTGTTAGATGAAACGCACAAGGCACTATTTAAAACTGTAGAGCAGATGGAAGACAAGGCAGAGCGTAGACACTCTAAGGCCCCTAATTACAAGGTCAGCAACCTGGTTTGGTTGGATACTGACCACTTGAAATTAAATGATTAACAGTCTAGAAAACTGACCAAAAAGTGGATTGGTCCTCACCGGATTAAGGAAGTCAAACCTGTTACAATTTCATCTACACCTTTTATTTTATTTCTTTCATCTTATTTTTTTCTTATCTTTTACCTTTATCTTATCTTATCTTGCATTGCCACACAGACATTCTATCTTTAGATATTCTATCCCATTGGACTCTATTGTCTTATCAGCTATCTTTAGCTATTCCCCAAGGATTCTCCTATCGGCGCTTCTCTTAGATCATATGACCACCCTTTGATCTATCTTTAGCCATTTCTCCTAGGATTCTCCTTATAGCTCATCATATGACTATAAGCCCTTATTGCCATTGGTATCTATTTATATCTTACCTCATGGACACCTCATGGCAAACAGCCTTTATCGCTATTGGCCCATTATGTTACCTCTTTCGTATTTACCCGTTTACTGTTAACTAATCTACAAGCCTCCCCTGAAGTAGACTAACAGTATATATACTGCATGTATGTAGCATAGTTCTGCATCATGAATCTACCTCATTATACCCAGTAATGCCTTGCATGAGCTAGCTCCCATATTACCTCTAGAATTCCTGGCAGCTAGTGGAAGACCAACTCCTCTTCCCCAGAATGGCGCCATACATGCTTATCATCAGCAGGAAAGCGCAAGAACCCGATGCATGGGTCACACGGAGGTTTGTAACAAAACCTAATGTGGTGGAGCTAGAACTCCCAAAACAAATGAGGGTAGTACCAATGGCCAATATTAGCCGTGTAAAACCCTACAAAGGGCCAATTCCAGGACAGCGTGTAGACTGACCCAGACCGGTTGTAGTCACCCAGGAAGGTGAAGCAGAATTTGAAGCTGAACGGGTGGTGGACACATACTTGAAGCATGGAAAATTAGAGTTCCTAGTCTTATAGAAGGACTATGGAGAGCTGTCATATCCATACTGGAAGACAGAACCCCGGGATCTCTGAAGGAGACATTGCTCAAGTCCAAACCCCCCAAATCTTTGGTACTCTCAGGATTATGCTCCTTGTGTCCTGCTGGTTGGCATAACCCTGTGCTCTATCTCCATATGGTACTCCAGATATTCACCCTGATCCTCCTGCACCAGACTTCTAGTCCGCCATACATTTTTGTCATGATCCTATCATACAAATACTGATATCTCACCATACATCTCCAACAATCAAGTAGAACAATCATTTCTCCTTATTTAATCACTTGATCTTATCTATTATCTTATCTCATCACATGACCTTAAATCACATCATCACTTACCAAGCACCATGCCTTTATCTCATGTTCATCAGTTAGCACCTCAAGGCTGATGCATATCCATACATATATAAGTAGTTACATTTGCATGTACATACCCTAGCTTTTGATTTCACCTTCATACTATTGGGTTACCACTTGCTTGAGATTTATAACTTACACCTCTGTTAACTCAATATATGGTGTAGGTTGTTATAGTTTTCCTACACACATTTTTGTGCTCCTCATGGACTTTGTAATTTAAACCTTATAGTACACTCCTTGCACATACATTACCCATTTGCTAGATAATTTTCTGCATGGAACTCCATACTTACATTATAAGTTACTCCTTACAAGCTCCCATTCTTCTAGCAGTACACAAGTTGTAACTTCTGTACCCCGTTCCTGCAGTTTGAATATCAACTAGATTCCCTTGCCTTTTTACAAGTCCCTTTCTAAGTTTTCCAGTCCTTCCCTGAAGGGCCTTTACTCTGCTCCTCTTGCATCCTCCACTCTCATCTGTTCATTTCCAACAAGTTAGGGACCAAGGTCTGTGGAAGGACCTAGTGCACAAGCTAAGTCAATTCCCAACCTCATACTCCATTACTCTCTCCACTCCATCTTTGCACTCTGAAACTCTGTTACTCCAAAAGGTCACAGTTCTGACACAAGCTTGTAATGCTATTTTTTCCAAATCCAAAGTCAAAAATCCCCGTGTGTTGCACAGACCTTGTTCTGACATCTGCGTACCAATGTCAATAGCTACATGCTCCAGACAGAGGTACTTCATCACATTTATTGATGGATGCTCTCACCACCTGGTTGTAAAACTGCTGAAAACAAAGAACAAGGCCTTAGAATGCACCAAAGAGTACTTTGATTGAGCAGAAAACACAACGGGTTTATGAGCCAACCTATTCAGAAGCAACAGAGGAGGCAAATATGCATCAAAAGAATTTGAAATGTACCTGAAGTTAAAAGGTATACATCACAAAAGAATAAACACATATATGCCCCAAGAGAACGGTGTAGCAGAATGTATGAACCGCACTGTTATGAAGATGGCATGTAGTATGCTTGATGGAGCTAATCTACCAAAGACTTATTGGGGATATGCTACATTGCACACAGCGTACATCATAAATTGAGTGCCCACATATGCTCTGCAGGAGCATAAGACTCCACACAAAGCTTACACTGGGAATATTCCCTCAGTGTTACATTTACAAATGTTTGGCTCCAAAGCTTTTGTCAATGTACCTGAAGAAAAATGCATAAAACTCAATGCAAAAATGTTAGAGTGCACTTACCTTGGGTATGCCAAATATAGACATGCATGCTTCATCTGGACACATAGTTAAATCCAGAGACATGGTATTTGACAGGGGAGACCATAATGGCCCCAACTGTGTGCTGCTGCAAGACAAAACCGAAAGTCAAATGTCAAAGGAAACAAGTGCACACCTACCTGAGATACATCCAAATTTATCTGATGAAACCAAAGACAGTGACATAGAACACAAAGTCAAACTTGATAAAACACCTTTTAGTGCAGATTGAGCTGCTGATCTTAATGATAAGCTTAGAATAGAATTTAAAGTACCTAAAAAGGAATGAAACAATCAGTTCCAGGTCACCAGAGCAAACCATACACCCACTTCATACAGCAGACCCCCACTGAAGTCAAAATCAAATGTCTAAACGACTCTCATCAGAGTTAACCAGTCTGTTACGATAACACAATTTTCGGACCTTTCCCTTATTTTTATTTCTCCGCTTTAACCTTGTACTTTAGCCTTTACACATGGTGCCACGCAGCACTTCCCCTTTTGTCCAAACTCCTCTTTCTCGCGCCGCGTTGCCTTTTTTCTTATTTTAGACACAACTCTCTCACACAGTGGAGCTGGCCATGCGGGCTAGGCCCCATGACATCATCAGCCACTGTCTCTATCAGCTGTATAGTACACATGTACAAACAAACCTGTAGTAGTATAAATACCCCAATAGATCCAGGAAGGACTCAGCAAGTCCTCCTGTTGTTAACCAACAAACTCTCTGCAGCTCAAGGGGTAACCACTCCCCATTCACTACCCTTATAGTGTGTTCTTGTGTGCGCCAGAGTAACTAACTCTTGGTTGTTACACAGTCCCCCACCTCTTTATCCTCATCTTATCCCACCCTTTGGAAATTTGATGTTTGAATTGTATTCAAAAGGCCCCAGTCCTAGATGATGACTTGTGTTTCTTTGTAAACATGTACAAACCGACAACACTGGAAAATTTCAAAATAGAAAGGATGGGGGAGAAGCGGCAGAGAGAAGAAACAGAGGTAGAGGCACAAGGTGTCAGTGAGGCTGATAGCAAGCATGAGAAAAAGGACTTGCTGCACGTCAAACATGCGTATAGGGCATCAAATGTCTGCACCAATCCTACATCCTACAGTGAGGCCACAAATAGACCCAACAAAAGAAGAGATGTCAGTCTTCCACAAAGTAAACTTATATGACAAGGTAGACCAACCAAAAGGACAAAAAGTTATTGGCTCAAAATGGGTGTACTGTATCAAACAAGTAAATGATGAAATCCAAAAGTATAAGGCAAGAGTAGCAGCCAAGGGCTTCATGCAATTTGAAGGAATCAACTATAACAAAGCATTCACTCCTGTCATGAAATTTGCCTCAATCCTGGCTCTACTCACACTAGTCACCAGAGAAGACCTCAAAATACATCAAATAAACATTAAAGCCACCTACTTAAATGGAGATCTCAACAAAGAGGTCTACATGGAGAGTTCACCAGGATTCAACTTATCAAAAAACAGAGTCTGGAAACTCAAATGCTTTATCTATGGACTCAAACAAGCTGGAATGCAAAAATCAGGTCAAAATCCAAACATTTAAAATTCACTCACTGCAAGTCAGACCATGCAGTTTTCTACAAAAGAGATGGCAAAGTCACAATCATAGCAGCCATTGATGTTGACAACAAGCTTCTCTTTTCAAAAAATTTAAAGACCATCAAGCAACTCAAGACCAAGCTGAGTAGTACCTACAAAATGACTGATCTAGGAGATGCAGAGTGGATACTCAACATAGATCACTCAAGATTGCACAAAATGGACCATTGCCTTATCTCAACACCAATATGTTGTAGTTTGTGTATCTGTTACAAAGTGACACTAGGTAGTAGCTTCAGTAAATATAGGAATATGTATGTATGTCTAAACTTACCTCAGTCTCTTGTACAAGGACTGAGGTATCCAGAAAGCATGAATCAAGAATTTCTATAGTAGTTTAATGTCCAATAACTAAATAGGAAAGTGGCTCTCAGCCATTACTTCCAGTGGTGGTAGAGAGCAATAGTGCATGAGGCTCAAACCTTATTAACTTGGACAGATATGCGACAACACTCCCCCTTGAGCCTAGCACACTCCCAGCATCCCAATGAACTTTGATAATTTTGCTCTGGGCAACGCCTTTGTCATCAAGCCGGCCGGCATTTTGTTAGTGGGGCAGTATAGGACAATGGTTTGGCCTTTCTCAAAGGTGTCACGGATGTAGTGATGACAAATCTTGATATACTTCGTTTGAGCGTGGAATATGTTGTTTTTGGTGAGTGCTATTGTTCCTTGATTGTCCGTATATGTATATACTGTGTTGGGCCTTCAGGAGCACTTCTGGAGATGTCAGCCATGAATCCTCTTAGCCAGACAGTTTCCTTAGCGGCATTGGTGAGTCCAACATATGCAGCTTCGGTGCTGGATAACGCTACAATCAATTGCTTCTTAGAGCTCCAGGATACGGTCCTGCCATATGCTTCAAACATATACCCTGAGATTGAGTGGTAATGGGGCTGCAATCCCCAATCACTATCTGTGTGGCCAATTATACCTCTGTTTTGTCCGCCGAGTGTAGATCCCATCGCTTTTGTCCCTTTTAGATATCTAAATATCCTTTTGACAGCCTCCCAGTGATTCAAACTAGGGTTTTGTGCAAATTGGGAGATTATTGCGACAGCAAAGGCTATATCTGGACGTGTCCCCAAGGCCAGATACTGATTGTTTGATAGAGCTACACCTGGTTCCATGGGGGTTGATACTGGCTTCTAGTTTTCCATGCTGAAGGATACTAACATGGAGTCAACATATACCTCTTGTTTCAGTGTTATCATTTTCTGTGGTCGGTTACAAATGATTTCAAATCCTAGGAGCCAATGTATGGGACCCATATTGGATATTTTGTATTCGGTGTCATGCACCAAAGTTGATTGGTAGCATGGACAGGTGTCAAAGATGAAGTGGATATTTGAAAAGACTTGCCTTTGCGCCACACAGGCACAGTGTCACGTGGAATTGTAACAACCAAGAGTTAGTTACTCTGGCGCACACAAGAACACACTATAAAGAAGATGATGAGGGAGTGGTTACCCCTTGAGCTGCAGAGATTTTGTTGGTATACAATAGGAGGACTCGCTAGGGGGTCTCCTGGATCTATTGGGGTATATATACTAATACAGAGTGTTTGTACTTATGTACTGTACAGTTGATAAAGTCAGTGGCTGATGATGTCATGGGGCCTAGCCCGCATGACCAGCTTCACTGTGTGAGAGAGTTGTATCTAAAATAAGAAAAAGGCAATGCGGCATGAGAAAGAGGAGTTTGAACAAAAGGGGAAGTGCTGCGTGGCACCATGTGTGAAAGCTAAAGTGTACAAGGTTAAAGCGGAGAATGAAAAAGAAGGAAAGGTCCAAAAATTGTGTTATCGTAACACTACCCCCCTTCTAAGGTTCGACTTCCAGGCGAGACCAAATACCGGAGGTGGTAGTTAAATTTTCAGGCATAGGTTGAAAAAGGGAATTAAAAAGTTTTGAATTCATGCCTCTAAGCTTCCTAGGAGCTGAGGGGTTCTTAGAATAAACTCGCGAACAGCATTGTGGGAGTTATCCAGATGGGCTTCTGGTTCCCACATTCTGTCCTCATCCCCATAGCCCTTCCATAGGACTAGGAACTCTAATTTGCCACGCTTCAAGCGTGCATCCACCACTCGTTCAACTTCAAACTCTTCTTCACCTTCCTGGGTGACTACAACCAGTCCGGGCCGGTCTACACGCTGTCCCGGCAGCGGCCCTTTGTAGGGTTTTACACGGCTAATGTTGACCGTTGGTACTACCCTCATTCATTTTGGGAGTTCCAGGTCCACTGCGTTGGGTTTGACTTCCTTAATCCAGTAAGGGCCAATCCATTTTTCGGTCAGTTTTCTAGACTGCCGATCTTTTAACTTTAAGTGGTCGGTATCTAACCAGACCAGGTCGCCAACCTTATAGTCAGGGGCTTTAGAGCGTCTACGCTCTGCCCTGTCTTTCATCTGCTCTGCAGTTTTGAATAGCGCCTTGTGCGTTTCGTCTAAGACAGACTTCATGTCTTTGGCCATGTTCCCAGCAGCCTCCTTCTTGCTTTTACCAGGTTCTACACCCATTCTGGGGAGGTACGATCTAGTAACCTCAAATGGTGCCTTTCCTGTAGCCGACGACTGTTTAATATTGTATGAGAACTGGGCTATCTTTAGCCACTTGGCCCAATCTGTCTGCCTGTCATTAATAAATATCCGGAGATATTGTTTCAACTCCTGGTTGAGTCTCTCCATTTGTCCATCAGTCTGCGGATGGAACACCATTGATAATTTAGGTTTGATGCCCAGCATCCGGCATAATTCTTTCGTAAATTCACTAGCAAATTGAGGTCCTCTATCGGAGATAACCGTTTCTGGTAACCCATGGATAGACCATACAAAATCTTTAAATAAATCTGCTGTTCCAGCGGCAGTAATAGTTTTGTTGGTGGGTATGAATACCACTTCTTTGGAGAAGCGATCTACTACCACCATTACTGAATCATACCCATTTGACTCGGGCAGATCCTTTGTGAAATCAACCGATATATCTTGCCAGGGACCAGCTGGTATCGGATTCGGCATAAGTTTACCGGCCGGCGGTTGGTGAGAATTTTTAGCCATGGCACATCTCAGACAGGATTTTACGTATTCCTGTACGTCTTTGACCATGCCAGGCCACATGTAGTTTCTGGAGATCAACTCCATTGTTTGTTGCCACCCAGGGTGCCCAGCCACTGGAGTGTTGTGATGTCTGTCTATTGCCTTGATCCTTGCAGATTCAAGGCGCGCCTTGATGGCAATGAAAACTATTTATGGGAAGACGGGCCCTTCCATTTTAAAGACAAAATCTATGTGCCTTCTCTTCTGAGGAGATGTCTTTCTTGAAGACTTCCAGAAGATTGGAATCCTGCCCAAATCTAACATTGGCAACCCTTGATTGGTCTATCAGGGTAACACCTTTGTTGTTATCTTCGATGCTGTTGGCATGATCCTCTCTTCTGGACAAAGTGTCCACTTTCCCCATAGAGCTTCCAGGTTTATGAATTAATTTATAATTAAAATTGACAAGTATACTGCGCAGCGGGCCTGTCTTCGGTTCAAGTCTCGGGCCGTCATAAAATACTCCAGATTCTTATGATTGGTCCAAATTTCAAATTGGTGCCTAACACCTTCTAAGTAGTGCCGCCAGTGCTCTAGAGCTCTAATGATGGCCAGCATCTCCTTATCTTATATTTGATAGTTGCGCTCTGTAGGCGACAAAATATGCAATAAATAGGCACAAGGCCTCCAAAGATCATCAGGGCATTTAATTGATAGAACAGCCCCAGTAGCAAAATCAGAAGAGTTGGTTTCTACCTGGAACTCTTTGTCCAATTCTGGAAATGCTAATATGGGCGCCGTTGTAAACACCTGTTTAAGCTTATCGAAAGCTTCTTGTTCCTTGGCGCCCCAGTGCCAAACAATGTCCTTTTTAGTGAGATCGTTCAACGGTCTCGTGATTTTTGCAAAGTTTTTGATAAACCTTCGGTAGAAATTGCCTAAGCCAAGGAAGGCCCTAACTCCTTTGACGCTGTCATACACCAAAGTTGATTGGTAGCATGGACAGGTGTCAATAACGAAGCGAATATTCAAAAAGACTCGCCTTTGCGCCACACAGGCACAGTGCCACATGGAATAGTAATTAATATTGCCCTTTTTGAACTTGTGGCTGATCAGCACCACTATTAGGCAATCCAGTCACGCTCACCTTTGCTTTTCCATCCGGTACTTTCCGCATTTCGGCATTTCGGCAAATTTTCGCGTCGCCACTGGCTACACATTGCATTGCGCCCTCGCTTTTGTCGTTTCCCTTACTCCCCTTCCTTTGCCTAGCCCCACCATGGGCCCCTTCCTCTCCTTTTTATTCTCACCTGACAGTCGTTTCTGGATCCCCATTCTAATCCACTTTTTCGTCACCTCCACCCTCCTCCTCCTCATCTTATTTGCACCCCCACCATTTCTGATGTCACCACTTCCTATCCGCTTCCGTCGCTGATCCGTTGACTACCACGTGCCACTGCTGATATCAGCAAAGCCCTGGCGGCCGGTCCAAATAGGGCAACAGGTCCATCTTCATGACGTCGATCTGCCATCATATACTATCAAAACATCGGTCGCTCGTCTTGCCTGGTTGGAGCGTGGGTGGGTAGTTTTTGAGCTGGAGAAGGTTCATCCCCTTGCGTCGCCCATGTTCATCGCTGTCCCATTCACTTGGGTACACTTATCATTTGTCCATCGTCTTTGCTACAGCTACACCTATCACACGCTGCCTGGGACTCACTTGTTCCAAGTTGGAACTACTCCTCTCCCTCCCTCGTTTGATCAGGTGGTCCAACACAACCAGTCCATTGGTAAGGCCATGGAACTGTCAGATTTGGAGTAGGTGGGGACCGGTGGGTCCAGTTTCTTTTTTTCAGCAGAACATTCATTTACAGTGCGATTATTTTTGATTTTTGAATCATTTTTATGGACACATATTTTTTAGAATGCCTGACTGACAATAAAGGAACTGTGTTGATACTGATAGTGTTTTGCCTTGCCCTTTTTTTTTTACTGCATCTTCCCATGACATCATGATTTTCCTGCTCTCTTTTTGCTATTGGACTTTACTTTATGGCTGTACAAACCTGTGACATTACTCACAGCATTCATTGTTCTATCCCTGGGGTTGTCTTTTTTTGACAATCTTATCCTGTACTACCTATGCAGGATTCGTCAGCATACATTCCTTCCTTCATGTTCTTTCTCATTCTTTTTGCACAGCTATACTGTGCATAGCCTACTTTTTTTTTACTATATAAACCCCTGTATTTTACCTTGTAAAAAAACAAGAACTCCAATCCAGACTTCTTCTCTACTCTCAAGTTCACTACTCTGCTACTTGTGATCCAGTGTGGTCACAACACTTCCCACTTCTACCACTGTTAACTGCTGTCATCATCACTTCCCATTTTTGAAGTCATTGTCATCCCTTTCGATTAGAGTCCTTCTGAGCACTACAGTTTGTGCGTCAGGAGCCTGCTATCACTGGGAACCTCGTCACCTCGTCATCCTCGTCGTTCTCAAACCTACCTTGTGCTACAATTAGCAAGGTAGTGCTCATCTATACTCATCACTAAGCCTCTATCTTTCTATATTTGCAACTATCCCTCCTCCTCAAAACCCACACTCATACGCCTCTGGGTTTTACTTTGAAGGATCTTTATATGTACCACCCCACGAACAACCAGACCACTCCACTGTTCTAGGAGGCAAAGCCCATAAACAAGTTCCGTGGAATCTGGGAGGATTGTGTGTTTAGTTTGTTTGTGTGTGGTTTTCTAACAGCAGTTCTCATCATCGACAACGCGAGTAGGTTCTGGCCAGTCCAATATAGCTTGAACTTTCTCAGGATTCATCCTGATTCCGTTCTGGCCTATGATCATACCGAGGAAGTCTACTTCCTTCACTTTAAAATTATATTTTTTGGGTTTGACAAATAGGTCCCGTTCCTGTAAGTGTCGAAGGACTTCTTGCACAATCCTGTTATGCTCAGCCTCATCGTCCGACTTTGTAAATATTAACAAATCGTCAATGTAAATGACGACACAGTTTTCCATATCTGCAAAGATCTTGTTCATCATGCTCTGGAAGGTCGCCGGTGAGTTGGTCAACCCAAAGAACATAACAAGGGGTTCAAAGGATCCTCGGTGGCACGTGAACGCGGCCTTCCAAGCGTCAGTTTCTTTGATTTGTACGTTATTGTACCCCCATCTGAGATCCATCTTTGTCAAGATCTTGGCACCAGCCAATTTGTCTACTAGCTGACTGATCAAAGGCAGCGAATACGCATTTTTAACCGTGTGCTCATTCACGTAACGATAGTCCATAATCATACGCTTCTTACCATCCTTTTTCGGAATGAAGGACACCGGGGACGTCATAGGGCTTTTGGAAGGTCTGATGTATCCCTTCCTAAGCTGTTTGTCTATGAAACTTGATACCTCATCTCTTTCTGGAGCAGAGAGTGGTATCATGTGTCCTTTTCTCGGTTTGAAGGTGTCCTTCAAATCTATAGCATGGTCCCAAGGCTTAGCCTCTGGGAAGTGCTCTGATTTATGTTTTGAAAAGACTTTCCAGAAGTCATGGTACTCCAGCCTCTTAATCTCTTCTTCGGGTTTTACCTCATCATAGTCATTGTCGACCTTTTCTAAAGATCTGAGGTCATAAACGTGACCAGCGTTTATCTCCTCAAGACGCTCATTGTGACGGTGTCGATGATGAGAACTGTTGTTAGAAAACCACACACAAAAACAAACTAACACACAATCCTCCCAGATTCCACGGAACTTGTTTATGGGCTTTGCCTCCTAGAACAGTGGAGTGGTCTGGTTGTTCGTGGGGTGGTACGTATAAAGATCCTTCAAAGTAAAACCCAGAGGTGTATGAGTGTGGGTTTTGAGGAGGAGGGATAGTTGAA
>NW_006763297.1:1209436-1317420 GCF_000218685.1 Serpula lacrymans var. lacrymans S7.9 | reverse complement strand
CTCATACCTTGCTAATCGTAGCCCTAGTAACATGAGACAGCTATATGACAAAGTTCCCAGTGATAGCAGACTCGTGACGCACAAACTGTAGTGCTCAGAAGCACTCTAATCGAGAGGGATGACAAGGACTTCAAAAGTGGGAAGTGATGATGACAGCAGTTAACAGTGGTAGAAGTGGGAAGTGTTGTGACCACACTGGATCACAAAGTAGCAGAGTAGTGAACTTGAGAGTAGAGAAGAAGTCTGGATTGGAGTTCTTGTTTTTTTACAAGGTAAAATACAGGGGTTTATATAGTAAAAGAAAAGTAGGCTATGCACAGTATAGCTGTGCAAAAAGAATGAGAAAGAACATGAAGGAAGGAATGTATGCTGACGAATCCTGCATAGGTAGTACAGGATAAGATTGTCAAAAAAAGAAAAGAAAGGGATAGAACAATGAATGCTGTGAGTAATGTCACAGGTTTGTACAGCCATAAAGTAAAGTCCAATAGCAAAAAGAGAGCAGGAAAATCATGATGTCATGGGAAGATGCAGTAAAAAAAAAAGGGCAAGGCAAAACACTATCAGTATCAACACAGTTCCTTTATTGTCAGTCAGGCATTCTAAAAAATATGTGTCCATAAAAATGATTCAAAAATCAAAAATAATCGCACTGTAAATGAATGTTCTGCTGAAAAAAAGAAACTGGAGCCACCGGTCCACCACCTAGTCCAAATCTGACAGTTCCATGGCCTTACCAATGGACTGGTTGTGTTGGACCACCTGATCAAACGAGGGAGGGAGAGGAGTAGTTCCAACTTGGAACAAGTGAGTCCCAGGCAGCGTGTGATAGGTGTAGCTGTAGCAAAGACGATGGACAAATGATAAGTGTACCCAAGTGAATGGGACAGCGATGAACATGGGCGACGCAAGGGGATGAACCTTCTCCAGCTCAAAAACTACCCACCCACGCTCCAACCAGGCAAGACGAGCGACCGATGTTTTGATAGTATATGATGGCAGATCGACGTCATGAAGATGGACCTGTTGCCCTATTTGGACCGGCCGCCGGGGCTTTGCTGATATCAGCAGTGGCACGTGGTAGTCAACGGATCGGCGACGGAAGCGGATAGGAAGTGGTGACATCAGAAATGGTGGGGGTGCAAAGAAGATGAGGAGGAGGAGGGTGGAGGTGACGAGGAGGTGAACTAAAATGGGGACCCAGAAACGACCGTCGGGTGAGAATAAAAAGGAGAGGAAGGGGCCCATGGTGGGGCTAGGCAAAGGAAGGGGAGTAAGGGAAACGACAAAAGCGAGGGCGCAATGCAATGTGTAGCCAGTGGCGACGCGAAAATTTGCCGAAATGCCGAAATGCGGAAAGTACCGGATGGAAAAGCAAAGGTGAGCGTGACTGGATTGCCTAATAGAGGTGGTGCTGATCAGCCACAAGTTCAAAAAGGGCAATATTAATTACTATTCCACGTGGCACTGTGCCTGTGTGGCGCAAAGGCGAGTCTTTTTGAATATTCGCTTCGTTATTGACACCTGTCCATGCTACCAATCAACTTTGGTGCATGACAACGGACATGATTTGGTTTACCCAAGTTTACACACTCTTGAGGGCAACGTGACAATGTGACAACCCCTGTCTGCCAGTCGATCTCAGGATTGTGTTTAAATAGCCAGGTCCAGCCCAAGATTAAATTAATCTTCCCTAGTTGGGTAGCTTCGGCGGTGACTCGTTCTCTGTGTCCTTGGTATTCGACCACAAAAGAACATTTGTGCATGATGCAGCCACCCGCGTTCAGCATACCGTCAACGTTATAAACGGGAATAGATACATCTAATTTTACAAGGGGGAGTCCAATTTGCTCTGCCCAGGCCTGATCTATGAAGATTCCGTTAGCGCCTGAATCAAGCAGCGCACTGGTTGGGTGTACTATGCCCCGGGCAAGGTTTTCCACACCAATGTCTAAACAGATCTCCTTTTGGAATAAATATGTGCGCATCAACACACGCCTTGGGATTTTGGGAAAGGGTGGCTCCAACGAAGAAGAAGAGGTATCGAAAGTTACATGTTTTTCTATTTTATTTTTACCAGAATCAAGCACCCTATTGTTTGTCTCGCCGGGGCCACGCTCCAAGGGAGACACTGGTGCAGTGGTAGTATTATAAATATTACAGTCACAATGCTTCATACAAGTACATACTTCAGATAACAAATTTAGAAATCTATTTACAAATTGGGGAGCCATCCCTGTCTTTCCTTTATTGCTTGTGCAACACCCCGGAGCAGGGGCCACCTTGTTGTGGTTTACTTCGTTGTTCATAGGAGCAAAGGCACCCAAGTGACCTAAGCTCCGAACTCTTTTCCCTGAGCCTTCATCTCATTGACCTGTTGGTCATAGAAAAAGGCCCAGATTTTGTTGTATGAACGACCGGCCAAAGAGCTGAGCCGATCGTTCGGTTTTTTGGTTTCTAATTGGCGCACCTGGCGCCCTTGATTAATTTTTTTGTTGAGCGGCCTGCACCCCGTTTCTGCAATCTCGGGACATGTGTCCCTCTTGGCCACAGTTGTAACAGTTGCCCTTGAATCTGTGCATCTGTCCGCCTTGGACCGCGCCAATATCCATAGGGGCACCCTATCCTGGCTGCAGCCCGAACGGCTTGAACCCGTGAGAGTGATTATGATGGTTTGATGACCCAGGGCGCCTCTGGGATTGGTTGTTTTTGGTGGTCTCGCCACCTTGGTGCATTTTGTAGAGCTCTATGGCCCTACCTATTTTTGGAACCTCCTCTGCTGCTTGAGAGAGGTTCTCGTTTCTCATATCCTGCAGATAAAGCTGTTCTGCAATGTGGGGGTTCACATTGCATTCCAGCAGCTCTACTGCATGGTCATTACCAAGACCCCCTTGGATGGAGAGGGCCAGGAACCGGGTTACAAAATCATCTGTCCTCATGTTGCCTTGTTTGAAGGAACAGATTTGCTGACACGCCCAGTCACGCTCAGCTTGCAGTTTGAAATATTTTTTGATCTCTACTTTGAGATTGTCCCAGGTGGGCCACACTCCCGCGGTGTAGCACTCCTGAAGCCTTACTTGGGTGTATCGACCTGCCACAGGTCCTTTAGTCGAGATAGCACCGCAGTGGCTACCTCAAAGTCATCGGCAAATGCGTCCCAGTTTGCCTAAACCCAAATCTGGAGTTTGATCCACCATTTGGCAAATCGTGCTCTGTCTCCTTTGGAGGTGCCAGGGTCAGCGACGACTTCGACTTTCTTGTTGAACTTTTTCTCTACCGAGGGGTTTGCCGCAGGGGGATTTGCCTGCAGCTCGGCGAGTTGAGTGGTCAACGCCTGAATCTGCGCACGCATGTTGTGCAGCAGGGCATTGATATCTGGTTGCAATGACATGTCGACTTGTTCTCTTTGTAAAGTAATAAAAAAAAGGTAACTGGGGGTCCCCGCTTGCTATCTGCGGATCTACCTCTTCCCAGCTGAGTATCGGATCTCAATCTCCGACTACCCACACTATAGTATTTTGAAAATTTATATAACAGTTATAGTATTAAACCCTGGTCCGAACGGTTGTCAGGGGGTGGTTCGCTTGTTAAGCTGTCAACCCTTCTCCAACTGGCGGAGGCAAGTGCCCGGCTTGGTCAGAGGAAAGAGAAAGTAAAGTTTTGTATTTTAATTCTAATCAACAGTGGTTCCACACCGACTGCTGAGCTAAGTACTCCCCTTAACGCTGGGGGCCGCGTATCAAAGGTTTTGGTTCTTCTCCCAAAGCACTACAAGGCCGTCGCGAAGAGCGCACCTATCTGCTATGTGGGATATTCCCAACCAATAACCAAATCTCCTTCACCCTGGAGTCCAGGTGCCCAGTGAAACTTTTTGCACAACGTGTGAGAGAGTAGAGGAGCGAGTCCTAATGTAACAACCAAGAGTTAGTTACTCTGGCGCACACAAGAACACACTATAAAGAAGATGTTGATGGAGTGGTTACCCCTTAAGCTGCAGAGAGTTTGTTGGTATACAATAGGAGGACTCGCTAGGGGGTCTCCTGGATTTATTGGGGTATATATACTAATACAGAGTGTTTGTACTTATGTACTGTACAGTTGATAAAGTCAGTGGCTGATGATGTCATGGGGCCTAGCCCGCATGACCAGCTTCACTGTGTGAGAGAGTTGTATCTAAAATGAGAAGAAGGCAATGCGGCGCGAGAAAGAGGAGTTTGAACAAAAGGGGAAGTGCTGCGTGGCACCCTGTGTAAAAGCTAAAGTGTACAAGGTTAAAGCGGAGAATGAAAAAGAAGGAAAGGTCCGAAAATTGTGTTATCGTAACAGGGAGTTGGCTTAGCTTGTGCGCTAGACCCTTCCGTGGACCTTAGTCCCTAACTCCACGGAGTGAACAGGTGAGAGTAGAAATTAAAAGGTGGAGTGGGGTGGAGTAAAGGTCCTTTAGAGAAGGACCAGAAAACTTAGAAGGAGACTTGAATAAAGGTGGGAGGAACTAGTTGATATTTGAACTGCAGGAACAGAGTACAGGAGCTATGGCTTATATACTATTAGAGGGATTGGAGGTTGTAAGGAGTAACTCATAATGTAGGTACAGAGTTCCAATTTTCTAGCAAGGGGAAATTGTATGTGAGGGGAGTGTACCATAAGGTCTAAATTACAGAGTCTATGAGGAATAATGTGCGAAGAACATGTATGTCGGACTAAAAGTCCGGTGCAGGAGTATCAGAGCAGGTATCCATAGTACCATGTGGGGGTGGGGTACAGGGCTATACTAAGTGGCAGATCATGGGGAGTGTAATTCCAAGGATATCGAAGATTTGGGAGTTTGGACTTGAGGATCTCTGACTTTTTGGAAGTCCAGAAACCATGGCCTGTGGCATGCATATGACAGTATCCCCCTTAAGGGTGAAACTCTTGAGACCCAAAATTAGTTTTGCAGGGCCGGACTCCAGTGGACATATTTGAACGGGGTTAGGGTAGAGAGCTCTTTGGTGGACAAGCTTCTTGGTAGCGAGTGTACCTCTATTCCTAGTCCCACAGTGACCAGGTTCAATCCATCACATTCCTTGTCACAACTTGTTTAGGACCAATTTCCAATTTGTACTTGTTTGTTTTTTCTTTGGGCGGCTTGGTGTCGCCTGACTTTTGGTATGCTTCTATGTATACTGCTACATGTTGATTTCTCTACTTCACCTGTGTTAGATTATAACAATCATACATAGAACTTCACCAATTCCTTGATTACAAATATGTGCAGCCACTCATACAGAAAGTTTGCACCACATGTTTAAATGTCTTAGCTTTAGCAAGCCAGTTAAACTTATATTATTTTGTATAACTTGACAGTTCACAACCTGAGAATCGCCTCATCCTGGGTTGTGTCTGAGTACTGGCTGTAATTAGGTTGTGTTGTTGACATATTGTTTGCAAATCTGAACAAGATGTTGAAGGGGAAATTACAAGCTTGTTTGAGACAGTGGTACTCTTAAGAATCTTTTTATTGGTGTTTAAAGGTGAAGAATGTGCTGCACTTTCTTAGTGTCCATTTGGATGGATAGCACCTACATCTACATGTATCTTTGCTGTGCCAGTGTCATTGCTACTACTCAGTCAAAAGTGTGTGATCAATCATTAATGGCTGCAAGGGACATGGTTCCTACATTTGACTTAGTACTAATATTTCCATGCCACTTTTCTACTTGTCTTTCACTGACAACATGTGTAGCCTCCGTCGTTTCCTTATGGTAGTACACTATGCCACTCAATATAACACAAATGATTCTGTAAAACCACATACTTCAATGATGTAGTACTTGGGGAATCGATCTGTATGATAGGCTGGTAATGTAACACACCTGTGTGGGACCAGGTCTGCCCGGAGGGCCATGCTATTATTAATATTCACACATCATTTCAGTGTATTATTTCGTGGTTTCTGGCATCATTTCATCCAAGGTAGTTTAACCAGTCCCTGACGTATCTTCCGGATCATCTTGCATCTTGACACAAGCTCCTTCGGACCTTCAACTAGTGCTGTCACTTCATTCTCATGACTCGCCTTGGGGGGTTGCTGTTCAATCGGCTTCACTGCCGGAAGCATCAAAGGCATTGATCCATTGTCAACGTCTGAGTCAACGGGAATGCTGGCTTGAACAGGAAGAAGCTCCACCATTGCCTCTTGTGTACAAGCATCCAGCAGTTTCTGTTCATCACTGTCCTGTGACACGACGCTGCAGGGGGTTTGACCCAAAACGTTTTTCAAATTGGGTACAACGTCATCCCGTGCCTCAAGTAAAGCGGCCACCTCCTTATGCCCAAAATGTACTGCATGGTGCATCGGTGAGTCTCCTTTATTATCTTGCAAGTTTGCGTCGATGTCATGTCTAGAAAGCAGCTTTTTTACGAGAGATTTGGATCCATTTTTCGCTGCTACGGAAAGTAGTGTTTCCCCGTTCTTGTTTTTCCAGTTCACATCAACATCAGATCTTTCAAGCAGTAGTCGCAATACTGCCTCATTCCCTTGCTGGAGACTGGCATTTTTAACGCTCTGAAGGTCGTTGCTGTAATAAATATCATCAGTTAGAAAACTACTGGTAACATCACAGTCGTCGGAGCCCACCTCTTTCCACCGTTTATGTCATTGCTATTCACACCTTGATAGATGGAAGAACTCGTGTCCAAGATCTCGTCCATTTCGCTAAAAGCACGGTATGCTGCAGCCCACAATGGCGGGACACTGCTCTCCGTCGGAAACATGTTCACGTCAACCCTGCCGCAAGTCAATAGAAATTCCACCGTCTTTTCATCACCATGCCAGGTCGCTATCCATAGAGGTGTAAAACCACTCTGATCTTTCCAGTTGATGTTGAAGTTTACAAAATTCTTGACAAGCAAACGGGCTAATTCTTTGCGGTATGGAAGTCGGAGCGAGAAAGCCAGTGGCATGCATGTCTCGGAGAGTGGGGACTGTGCTTTCCCTTGATTATCTGTAAGAGTGAGTGGAGTGGAATCACAATTCTTGTGCGAGTCTACATCGTGCCTCGCCAATAATAACTCGACAACTTCGGCATTCCCTTGGTGCGCTGCACGTGAGAGCGGCGTCCAACCTTCGTGGTCCTGCGAGTCGCCATCCACACCATAAATGGCCAACATTAGCCTTACAACCTCCACCCGTCCCTCTTGAGCGGCATACCAGAATGGCGTCCGACCGTCATTGTCCTTTGAGTTCACATCAACCTCATCCCTCTCCAGCAGAAGCTTGATTATCTCCACGTGTCCTGACCAAGCTGCTTGCGTGAGCGGCGTCCAACCATCATCCTCCCTTGAGTCCATACCAACTCCATCTCTTGCCAACAGCAGTTTGACGATCTCCACATGCCCCCTGTTAGCTGCCAAAGCGAGCGACGTCTGACCGTCAATTTGCTTCGAGTTCACATCCACTCCGCCCCTCGCCAACAGCAGCCTAACAATCTCCACGTGTCCCTGGTAAGTTGCTCCCAAAAGCGGTGTCCAACCCTCATTGTCCCTTGATTCCACGTCCACTTCCTTCCTTGCTAATAGTAACTTGACGATCTCCACATGCCCCTGGCAAGCCGCTCTCGAGAGCGGTGTCCAGTTGCTTTTACCCTTTGAGTTCACGTCAACCTCGTCCCTTGCCAACAGCAGCTTGACAATCTCCAGGTGCCCATTGTTAGCTGCCCCTGAGAGCGGTGTCCAACCGTCATTGTTCTTTGCATCCATATCCACCTCATCCCTTGTCAACAGCAGCTTGACGGTCTCTACATGTCCCCCCAAAGCTGCTTGCATGAACGGTGTCCAACCGTCGTTGTTCTTTGCATCCACATCCACTTCGTCTCTTGCCAGAATCAGCTTGACGGTCTCCACATGCCCATTGTAGGCTGCTTGTGAGAGTGGTGTCCAGCCATGATTGTCCTTTGCATTCGCATCCACTTCGTTCCTTGCCAATAGCAGCTTGACGACCTCTACTTGCCCATGGCGAGCTGCTACCGAGAGCGGTGTCCAACCATCATTGTTCTTTGCATCTACATCCACATCGCCCCTCGCCAACAGCAGCTTGATACTTTCCACATGCCCATGAGAGGCTGCTTGCGAGAGTGGTGTCCAACCGTGATTGTTCCTTGCATCCACATCCACTTTGTTCCTTGCCAACAGCAACTTGACGATCTCCACTTGCCCATGGCGAACTGCTACCGACAACGGTGTCCAACCATCATTGTTCTTTACATCCACATCCACTTTGCTCCTTGCCAGCAGCTGCTTGACGATCTCCACATGACCACTGTAGGCTGCGTGCATGATTGATGTCCAACCGTCATTATTTTTTGAGTTCACTTTTACTTCGTCCTTTGCCAACAGCAGCTTGACGATTTCCACGTGCCCTCCCGAAGTTGCTTGCATGAGCGGCGTCCAACCGCCATTATCCTTCGAGTTCACCTCCACTTCATCCCTTGCCAACAACAGCTTGACAACCTCCACATATCCTTCCCTAGCTGCTAGCAAGAGCGGTGTTGAACCATACATATTCTTCGGATCGGTTTGTACGTCATGCTCTGCCAATAGCACTTTAACGACCTCTATTCTCCCATTCGCAGTTGCGGTACTAAGTGCTGTGGCATCATAATAATTCCTTAAATTGATGCCATGACCTCGATCAAGCAGTAGCTTCACCACTGTGGCATAACCTCCTCTTGCGGCAACGTACAGCGGTGTTCTATTCTTGTTGTCTCTGCTATCGACAACAACGCCTTTCCCCAACAAGTAATCGATAGTCAGATAAAGACCGAAGTAGGCACACAAATGTAATGCTGAACCCCCGTCAAAGTAGCGAGATTCTGGACCATACATGGGTTGTAGGGCATTCTCAACATTCTTGTCGTGACCTAAAAACTCGCGGATCACCGTCGGAATTGTCTCCTCGATATTCCGTGTGTGGTGGCCCCAATTTTGTCGAGCATAAGCAACGAACTCTTTACTGTGGGAAACATCTCCGGGATGTACTTCTTTCGGTGAAAACATGGAGAGAGCGTTGAAACATATTTTAACAATTTGCGCTTGGGGGTCCGGGAAAGCCCAATCTCCACGTTTGACGAGATATTCCTGAACAGAGTAATCTGATAGAAACGGATTCAAGCAATAATGTTTCAATCATGCACCAGACTACTTACGGACCAAACGACACACATCCCCATCAACGACAAGTAAGCCAGCGCAGGCGTCCATTATGATCGCTTTCGCCATCAGATCATCAGCGCTGATCTTACGCAGACCAGTTGAAAGGGCTAGAGCTTCCTGGAGCTCCATGAAAAACAGTGCTCTGGAGGCAAAAACAATCCACGTCATAACTGCCTTGGCTAGTTCTCTATGTCGGCCTTCATCTATCCGTTTCATGGTTTCATCATAAGCACTTCCCACCTCCTTGGGGAGATTATCAAGAGCGCGTCGGACCTCATTGCGAGTAAGTTTGTGTGCTAGTAGATCCACATGTAGACGAGATAGCAAAAACCTTAAATAGTATGTCAAAATCTGGTTCTTGTAAGAATAAAACTAGCTTTATGGGGTACTCACATGCCCTGACTCTCTTTTGTCAGCCGCTCAATGACTTCTCTTCTCAACGCGTCACCTAACAGCCCGTCCAATTGTGTCTGTAAGTGAATGCGGTCGGTGATATAGTTGCGTACATCGTCTGCATGCGCACGAATATCCATGCGAAGAGCTTCATGAAGCGCTGCCTCGACCGATGACATGTCACGAGAAGTCACTAGAAAACTACCTTTCAGAGATTGCAGACAATGCACCGTCTCGGAACGAGTGTCGTGATCCTCGGTAACTTCATCTAAAGCGTCGACGACGATGAAGACCTGGGAGAATTGTTTAATTTCGTTCCTTAACGCGTCACAAACCTCGGATAAAGTTGGACGGAAGTCTTGTTCTCGATGGCGTTTGAATTTATCTTTGATGCGCCCGAATGTTAGGGGGAAGTCTTGTACAAGCTGTTTCAATAGGCTTGCAACAAGGTTACAAGCAGTTTGCCTTGAACGATCATTATAGCTGCAATAAGCGTAGACCACAGCCACCTTGTCCTTTTTGTCCTTCTCGAGGTGGTTGATGATGTATGACCTAGTAAAAATGTATGTGATAGCTGCTTAGAATGGATCTAATTGATTTGCGGCTAGACTTACGCAAGAACGGTCTTCCCAGCACCCGCTAGTTGATTCGGAATAATAGGGAAAGGAGAATTTAGACCACAATTATAATAGTGTACTTACGAATCCCAGGGCACCAAAGCGTTTTCACATCTCCCCTCTGCCACTCTTTGAACCTCTCATCATCGAGCACCCATCCTCCCGTTCCTTCTCGCCAAGTCTCACGAACTTCGCTCTGCCTTTGGCGAAAATTCAGAGGGGACAGCCAGTTTGCGAATTCCTGGAGTTCTTTCAAGGTAGCCAAACTATCGACTGTGCTATATTAGACTACATTTAGGCCGGGGAAGATATATCATACCGTTATCTTGAGTATAGTGGTTGATCGTTGTTTGATTTGTTTGATAGTTATGGACGTCGTTGTTGATTTGATAACCATTTCCATAGACTTCGTTGAATTTACCATAGCGAGCGTCGACAGAGTCAGATGGTTGATTCGTATGAGGGCCACGGTTTTCGTTGTTGGTTTCATAGCCACGGTCGTGAATGTCGTTGTCAAAGAATCTATCATAGCGAGTGTCGGCAGAGTTTGATTGTTGATTCATTTGAGGGCCATGGGTCTCATTGTTGACTTGATAACCGTCATCACCATGCACTTGGTTGAATTGAGCATTGCGAGCGTCGACAGAATGAGATCGCGCCACCATGCTCTTGACATCAACATCACCAGCATGTGAGGACTCCAGAACACTCATCTCGCGACCTACTGGTGATACTTCGCGAGGGCTGCGAGGGGGCGAAGATACTCTAGTATATATGGCGTGCACAGATGTGGCTACAGGCCGCTAAACACCGAACCTTGATTTATCCACCACTTGACGCCCAATCTTGTCCAATCGAAACTGGAAGGCCACGTTGATGACTCGGATACCCATCAGCGAGATATCAGACAAACAAGTGGCAGAATAGACGTCTACAATAACTTGAAGTCAAAAGTGCGTACAGATGCGACGGCGGACTTTGATATTTATGGTTCTACTTCATTCTCCAGTCTTCATCTACTGTAGTGTCCCCAATTTACGGTCGATATCAGTGTAAAAGTCAAAAGTGCGTACATGGCTGTGCGTAACTAGGACATTCATGTTGACGTCAATACAGGTGACTACTTGATTTATGTGATGCGGCATCCAAATGACTGTTATGACAGTCATTATCTCTCTAAAAAAATATGCAAGTCATCGTGGATGAGACATCAACGTTGCATCAGCTTGTATTGGGGTCGAATGAGCTCATTACTAGTAAGAATTATGCAAAGTGTTTACCAAGCACTCCACTGGCAGGCGCCTACTAATCTTTCATTTATAGAGGCATTACACTGATGTCGGACCCATATCGATCATTGTCTCTATCACTCATCGTCTCGCTTCAAACTCCTGAAATGGCTCCTATAAAGAACGGTCGTCTCCTATTTAATGCAGTGCCACAAGGTATTGTGCGATTTCGTCCACCACGCAATGATCTCATATTCGTATTGGGAATCCAGGTTATCCCGTACCTGGTCAAACTACCGTTTACGACGACAGCGAGAAAATCGACCTCGACAATGTCCCCTTGCATGGCGGTTTTCTGCTCAAAACGCTCGTATTGTCTATTGACCCTTATATCAGGGGTAGAATGCGGGATGTATCGTCGTATCCGGTAAGCTTTTGTTTCTACTAATGATGGCATGACAGTCAAGCTGATCAGATGTATAGCTCGCTTACAAACTGGGGAAACCGTGAGTTCGACTTTTTGTTACGACTCTCCTTTGTTTCTGATCTAGGACGGACATGGGATTGCATCTTGAAGAGTGATATCTCATGGAGTGGGAATCGTTGTACGCTCTGAAGATGCTACTGTCAAAGCAGGCGACCATATCTATGGATATTTGGGTCAGTGTGTATTATCAACTCTAAATGGAATTCAAGCTATATCATTGTGATGATAGATTTTGCAGAATACTCTGTCAAGCCCAACATGCAGGGTTTCAAAGTCCTCAAGAACGAAGAGAAATTACCATGGTCTGTGTACGTCGGCATAGCAGGCATGCCTGGTGAGTCATCCGCGGATGCCAAATAGGTGTTGATCAATTAAACATGCCTTGATTCCAGGACAAACAGCATATACTGCTTGGAAGGAATATGCTGATGCGAAGAAAGTAAGCCTGTTGTCTCTACCTCCCATCTTTTCACATAGGTGCTCACCTTTGACTGAAGGCGAAACAGTATTTGTGACCACAGGTGGAGGTAAGCAGACCATGTCAAATGACGATATTCAAATTTAATCTTCTTCTCCCCCTTCTCATCTTTAGGCCCTGTCGGATCGTAAGCCAACATAGACTTTGTATGCAGACTCACTAACAAAACATTACCGCAGGTTCGTCATTCAACTAGCAAAGGCTGATGGACTCAATGTCATTGCGAGCGCCGGCTCAGACGAGAAGGTCAAGTTCATGAAAGAAATTGGAGCAGATGTGGCTTTCAATTACAAGACCACCCCTGTTGCCGATGTATTGAAGAAAGAGGGACCGATTGATATGTTCGTTGCCCTCATTACCTTTGAATCATTCCTTTTTTGTTGACGCGTTGGCTCTAAACAGTTACTGGGACAATGTCGGGGGAGAAACACTTGAAGCAGCTATAAATGCAGCGTCGACCGGGGCACGACTGATCGTAAGTCATTTATACGAGAACGATACATAATTTCATTGCCTTAATACCAATGCTCCACCAGGAATGCGGCATGAGCTCTGATTACAACAACAATGTGCCATACCATGTCAAGGTGAGTTCCTCATACTCGGGATCATAATAGTCAGGAAATTGATGCACACTCACCAAAACCATTGCTTACTATCCACGCAGAACCTCTTCTACATTATTCCCAAATCACTCAAAGTTTACGGATTCACAGTGTCAACATTGCTTGAGAAATACGTCGCCGCTTTCTATGAGGAGGTTCCTAAGAAGCTTGCGAGTGGCGAGATCAAGTATACGGAAGACGTCACACAAGGGTTGGAAGGTGCTGGGGAAGCGATATTGGCTGTCCTGAAGGGAACGAATACTGGGAAGAAGGTTATATTGGTTGCCCAAGAGTGAGTGACACGGTGCCACGGCAAGTGTTGTACGAGATCACACATTGTATTGTTGCATACAAGCACCGAGTCTCAAGGATGGAATCAAATTGATTATTTTTTCCATTAACTGCCAGTGATACTTAGATCATGACGCGACAAATAAGGGGTAGGCGTCTGCTATGAGTTGTTGTTTATACATGGTGATAGGTCACGTGAACTTGAACTTGAATGATTGAAACCGAGTCCATCATCATGATATTCACGACCTCTTAAGTTAGCAAAGATATCAACTTCGAGTTCCAAGTTTGTCGTCCGTCATTGGTCCGATAAGGGGGACTATTGAATATGCACAGTAGCGTTCACAAATGACATTATGACAGTGATACAGCTCACCTTTCTGTCGTCATCAACGTATTAATCATTGTTAGAGTTGAATAAGCTCGATTATTGGTAAGAATCATGTTTACCAAGCACCCCGGCCTACTAATATTTCTTGCATATTTATAGGCGTCGATGGGAATTCTCTTGATGACTCCGTATCCCTCTCTGAACCACTACCTCCATCGTTCATAGCTCGTTGTAGTATTTTGACACCACAGAAATGGCTCCCACAAAGAACGCTCGTCTCCTATTCAATGAAGTACCAGATGGTATTGTGCTATTTCGTACTACTGCTGCAAGCAAGGATCTCATACTAGCACTCGTAACGGGTGTCCAGGTTATCCCATCCCCGGCCAAACCACTGTTTATGATGTCAGCGAGAAAATAGACCTGGACAATGTCCCCTTGAATGGCGGTTTTTTGCTCAAGACGCTTGTATTGTCTATTGATCCTTATCTGAGAGGCAGAATGCGAGATTCGTCTTTGCCTAGTTACATAGTAAGCGCTTCGCTTTGTTGATGATAGTAGCAGGCCAGTCGATTCTGATATGTCATGTTATAACCGCGTGGATAGCCCGCATTTGAACGGGGGAAACCGTGAGTTTGGCTTCTTGCCACTCTTAATCCTTCTGAACTTGGACGGACATGTGATTTCCATCTTAAAGATTGGTAAACTATGGCGTCGGGATCGTGGTGCGCTCTGAAAATGCTACTTTTAAAGCAGGCGATCATCTCTATGGATTGTATGGTTAGTCTGAAGTTTTCTCGTCTCCAAAGGGGATCCAAATTAAATCATCGGGGCGATGTCATGTCATGGTACAGATTTTGCAGAATACTCCATCAAATATAACGCAGAAGATTTTTTGATTTTGAAGAACAAAGAGAAGCTACCATGGTCTGTGTACGTTGGTGCAGCAGGCATGCCTGGTAAGTCATGGATCAACGCCGAATGGGGATGAGAGTCGATCCATTAAGCTTACGTTAATTCCAGGAGAAACAGCATATGATGCTTGGAAGGAATATGCCAGCGCGAAGAAGGTAAGCCTGTGGTCTCTTCCTGCCGTTATTTTTACATAGGTGCTCACCTTTGACTGAAGGGCGAAACAGTATTTGTGACTACGGGTGGAGGTGAGCAGGCTAGTATGTCAACTAGCGGTATTCAAATTTACCTTCTCTTTTCTCTCAACTTTAGGCCCTGTTGGATCGTAAGCAAACGAACATGAGGTTTGTACACTGAACGGCTAACAAAGTCTCATGTCAGACTCGTCATTCAACTAGCAAAGATTGACGGACTCAAAGTCATTGCGTCCGCGGGTTCAGACGAGAAGGTCAAGTTCATGAAAGAACTGGGGGCAGATGTGGCTTTCAATTACAAGACGACCAGCACTGTCGAGGTTTTGGAGAAAGAGGGACCCATTGATGTGTTCGTCCTTCCCATCATCCTATAATCCTTCATTTTTTGTTGATGCGTTGGTTCTAATCAGATACTGGGATAACGTCGGAGGAGCAACTTTTGAAGCGGCTATAAATGCAGCTTCGGTTGGGGCACGACTGATCGTAAGTCATTCATATGAGAGCAATGTAGAGTTTCATTATCCTAATATCATTGCTCCAACAGGAATGTGGCATGATCTCGGAATACAATGGCGCTCAACCATACCCTATCAAGGTGAAATTACTTTCAAACTCGGGACTTCATTGAAACACCGTTATCAAATGCATTGCTAACTTCCTTGTTTACACACACAGAACACCTATCAAATCATTGTCAAATCACTCAAAATATACGGATTTATCGTGACGATGTTACGTGAGAAATACAGCGCCGCTTTCTATGAGGAGATTCCTAGGAAGCTTGCGAGTGGCGAGATCAAGTATAAGGAAGACATCACACAAGGGCTGGAACGTGCTGGGGAAGCGATATTGGCTGTCCAGAAAGGAACGAATACTGGGAAGAGTGTTATATTGGTTGCTCAAGAGTGAAGTGAAATAACAAATGTTGTACGAATAGATGTATTCGACTTTGATACGAGATCAGTTTATGAGGGGTAAACGTGTCACCAGAGTCAAATTTATGGGATCGAGCTGAGATATGCCTTGACCTATCCTTTCATTTCGAGTGGTTGAATGAAGCTTCCAAACGCGACTTCACATACTCTCCAGCGGTCACAACTTCGTATTTCGGCGGGTTCTCTGTGGAAACACAACTTTGAATGGGCTACATCACGAGAATCAGTCGAGAAAGTAGAGATCATGCAAACAATACGGATACCTCGAGCTTTACATCATAATCCGACCCAAAGAAAAGCGGGATGGAGTATCGTTCGGTGCCCGAAGCGTTGATTGCGCGATGAACTGTAGATTTGAACACATCGTCTGCAACAATAATATGTGAGGTCGAGCACTGTCAAGGCCACGCTACACGCACTGGTCCAACGAGCGAATTGATCACCCAGACTAGAATGAGTTGATCAGCTCCCAAATCAACTTATAACTACCAAGATCGTAATCAGGGCTACTCACTTGAGGACAAATGTACCAGGTATCGGGGTAGCGTCAATCCATTTCCCTTCGGCATTCATAACCTGTAGCGCTTGGACTTGATCTTGCCACAGGATAGTGAAGCACTAAAATGGATGCAAAAATGCTAGGCGTGTGATTTCAATGAAGAGTAGGCAATAGTTTACCTCGTAGCTGAAATAGACGCTTTGAGATCTCACTGTTTCCCGTAAGAAGAAAGGGGGACTCACTCTGTATGCGCGCCGATCCCGATGATACGATCAAGCTCTCGAGAAGGCTGTGGGGGATAGTGTAATACTCGCAGTATCGCAGCAGGCTTCGTCGTCTAATAAGACAGATCCAAGAAGGTGTATTTATCAGGCAGATTGTAAAATAAACACGACCTCCAAGTCACCTTGTCGTCAAAGAACGTCTCTGGAAGGTCTAAAGCGAGCGCGAATAAAGGAAACAGTGACTGGCCAAGGCGTACGACGGCATGACTTCATGTAGACGGTGCACTTTAGTCCGGGGCTAGTGAGAAAAGGTTGCTCAAACTCACTAGTATGTTAACAAATTTTCACGGAATCCGGGTAGATCGTCAGGCCAGACATTACTCCCTGCCATAGCTCCATCGTCCCGATGAGCCAGCTGTGAACCGTTCGGCGCTTCCCAACCTATATCGAAACCCTCATGTAAATCTCCTCTGTTTTCTGGGTCGGTGTTTTCACCGAGCAGAGCTGTGTAGCCTTTGAAATTGGAGCTTTTATGTATGTCCAGCTAAGATCATGGTAATTCAAAATTTGTGGAATGTAAGCATGAGACGAGGTAGATACTGACCTCCGTCTTTGCAGAGATAGGGAGATCAAAAAAATTCTTTGCTGAACTTAGTGTAGCTTCAATGATATTCTCGGGTATACCGTGGTTCTTGACTAAGGATGCGATGGTTGTTCAATAAAGTCGCTCAGTGTAGGTCAAAACGCACTATAGAAAAACCCGACGTTGATACATGCATCTCGAATTTCATTTGCTAGCGCACGCCTTAGGGAGAAATGTTCACTTGTAGCATTTTGAAGGTCGCTGTGATCGGTGTTTCACGATGAGCAGGCAACTTGGGATAATAATAGTAATGATACTCGCATGATAGGAATATCCTGAAATACATGATCGGTCGGTTTGGTGCTGTGCGTGATCTTGTTGAAACGTTGCATTTCAATACTCCTCAACACGCAACCTGGAACATACCATCTTTCCCTTGATCGATTGCACTGCAAGTATGCTTGTAAGATAGGTACGCAGCAAGGATCAAGTACGCACCTGAGCGGTCGATATTCAATCTTTAACAAAAGCCGAAATAGACTTCGCATCAAGATGCAAGAGGGATTTGGAGATCATGCATATCTGTCAAGTAGACGCCAAAGTCGGAGTAGTCGGCGGTGGTTTTCCATTCGGAGTATGTTTGACGGAAAACCGGTGACACATGCGTACGAATGTGGTAGACTAGGGTGCGTAAAAATGATTACATCTCCTTCTATTGGGTGCAACTCTCATTGAGAGAAAGATGTGATCACTGCTGTGCAGGATTGATGAAGGACACGACCATTTTGGGTTGTGCCAAAAACATGACTGTGCTGGAACATTATCCGTCAGATGGATCACGTATCAATTGTGTTGCACACTGGATTGCAAGGACGGAGTTGTTGCTCAACAAATTACCGTGACACCTTTATCATGACACGACGAACAAGGGGTAGACGTCTGCCACGAAGTGTTATTTATGTATGGTTCTTAAAAACAGAGCAAGTACGTTACGCCAGCAGTAAATGGACCTGCGAAACAATCAAAGTGATATGAGTGTGCCCCAATTATCATTCTTGGTATTCGATTTGTTCTGGATTCGATACGCCCTCAGTGCGCTGGTGATATCAACTTATCCACTTCCATCAGCGAACGGAGACTGTGCGGGTAGAAACCAAGGGCAACGATGATGGATGACAGTGGGTCCGGCTGGGCCAGAAATGCCGCCGGAAGCATCGCCGGGTGGCACTGATACCGGGAGTTGCCGAGGATGAACCAAGTACAACAAGCAAACAGACGACATCATTTACAACAACAGCACGCACACCTTTCCCTCGCCGCTGTCCTTTTCGACGTCCTCGCCGTCGCCCACGTCCTCCTCGTCTGTGCCCACCGTCGTTGGCTCTATCCTCGTCATATTGCCCGTCTCACACGCCTAGCAGGCTCGATTTGCTAGACCGGCAGGCTCCGCTGGTCTCGTCTAGACCCAACGCAGCACACAACAGACGTACTCGCAGTATTCCTGTCGTGCTCTTGTTTCTAGCATAGTCCGCAGACTCGACGTCAGGACTTTGGCTCCAAGACGCATCACCAAAGATATCACATCTCGAGGTCGCTTTGCGTCTGCCTGTTTCTTTTTCATCAACACGTTTTCCTCATCTCCCCAAAGATCGCTTCCTCCTGGATAAGGAACATCATCTATATCTCATCCTTTTGTCCCCATACATAGGTCTAGCACTATCTTCCATCTTCACCTCGCTAGCGGAACTCAACTACAAAAACTCTTCACTTATAATTTCTCACACCCCACTTTCAACTTTCATCTACTAAATCTCTTTTCATGGCAACCCTTCGCCCTCCTTCCAGTCCTTCCCCTTCCCCTTTAACTACAGAAAATGGTCGCGCCCCCGCTAATTCGCGTGCTTCCATGGGCCCCCGTCAAACTCTTTCTCCTGCCTCGCCGCGTCCGGGTGGAGGCGGTGTGAGCGGTGCCCGCCCCACCAGCGAGCTCCTTGGAAGCGCAAGCATGTTCCAAACCCCCGAATCGGATGCGATCGACCAGTGGTTCGAGAATTTGCAGAATTACGAGGCCACTCTCGAAGATATGGCTGCCGCATCGCTGGACGTCAACTTTAAAGAAGAATTGAGCGCGATAGAGCAGTGTAAGTATTCTAGCTATATTGCTTGATAACTTTTTAAAATATGTTCTTCTTCAGGGTTCAAAGTTCTTTCTGAAGCAGAGCGCACAGCCGCTCTATACAGTCTTCTTCAACATTCTACCCAAGTTCAAATCAGATTTTTCATTACAGTTTTACAACAGATGGCAAGATCCGATCCTATGACTGCTCTCTTGAGTCCTGCTGTTGGTGGTATGTAGATGCTCTCTTTGCTCTTAAAATCATTTTAATATTATTCTATTTTAGGCTCCATGCAAAGTCAGATGGAGGCGAAACTCGCCCAAATGAGTCTTAAATCTCCTGCTTTGAAGTCGCCTATGCCTTCTTCGCCTCGTAACTTCAGTGCTAACAGGCAATCACTCGCATTGGACACTTCGTCCGCATTTCTTTCCCCCGAATCCGCTGCGATAGGATCTGGGGGTAACGATGCTGCTGCCACGCTAGCGCAACAGAGAGCGAAATTAAAAGCAAGCAACGCTGCCCATAGGATTTCGGCTCCCGTCCTTGCATCTACTGGCGGAGATGGCCGTTCCTCGTGGGGATCTGCATTGAGCCAAGTAACAGAGCAGAACCCTCACTCACCTGCTCAGGAGATCGCTGTACCCAGCCCAAACATTAGCGTTAACAGTAGGCCCAAAAGTACCGAGTTCAGTGGCTCTATCGGGTCTCCTCACCCGGGTGCAGACACGCTCTCCCCTATCATGGGCGACAGCTGGGCCAGCATGGTGAATACCCCTCAGAATCTCATGTTCGGAAAGGAGGCGCATGGCAATCAGAACCTTGATGCAGCGGCCGCCAAGTTAAATGAATGGTCCGCTTTGGCTGCTGCGCCTCGCGTTCCACTCATGGCTGATCCCAAGTCATTCCGTCGTGCATCGAAAGGCAATACAGCCCCTAACTCTGACAACGGCCGAGATGGTAGTGGTGGGGTAGACACCAACCTTATCCAGCAGCAACAACAGCAGCAACAGCAACAGCAACAACAGGTGCAACGCAGGAACGTTAGTCAAGGAGCTAATAACAACTTTAACGGACAACCGCAAGGTACTTGGAATGGAGCCCGAAGCCCGGGGTTACCCACTCCGAACAGGTTCGGGGACGAACCCAACGGTCTTAACGGTTTGGGCATGGCTGGATTTAACATGGGAGGGTTGGGTAGCCCTGGATTAAGCATGGGAATGCAAAATGCTAGCTTACTGGCAGGAATGAACCCCATTCAGCAGATGAACATGCTTAGCATGCAGGCGCAGATGAGTGCGATGGGAATCTCTCCCGAGCAGGTTCTGGCTGCCCAAATGGCGGGTTTCACTCAGCCCGGTTGGTTGGGTTTACCGCAGGGGATGCAAGGTGGTAATGGCGGAAATAACAGCAACAATAATAATAACAGGAATCGCGGCGGTGGCGGCCGGTCTCCTGGCCTCGGAAAGTCGGGATCTTCTGCTGGTAGCAACGCAGGCAGCAACGCTGGCGGAAAGAAAGACGAGGAGGACGTCGACCCTGCGTTACTGAATGATATCCCGGCCTGGCTGCGAAGTCTGAGGTTGCACAAGTACACGCCGAACTTTGAGGGGTACAAGTGGCAGGACATGGTAATGCTTGATGAGGCTGCTTTGGAAGGCAAGGGCGTGGCCGCTCTTGGCGCGAGGAGGAAAATGTTGAAGACATTCGAGGTAGTGAGGAAGAAGATGGGCATGGAGAATCCTGGTGGGGCCAGCGAGACTTCCTCCTCGTGATCATAAGGGATGATCATCACTTTCAAAGGCAGTTTAGCGCTGCCAAATCAAACTCTATCTCAATACTCTGGTCTCTTGTCGTTTTGTTCTGTTTTGCCTCCTTTCATCGTTCTATGAAAATATCTAGCACGTATGCTAGCAGGTTTGCGGACGGATTTTAGCTACATGAACATGCTTCTCTGTACCTGTAATATAATGTACGATGTCTATAACTGTCTCTGCAATTATTTTACCCTTGCCATCGTTCCTCGTGTCCGAGGAGGGAGGATCTAAATGATGGCAGTATTGTGATGTTCTGTAGAGAAAGGCGATCACCGTGTCCTTTCTATGGCTAATATGCACCTTCGTTGTACAGATGATTTTGATTCTTATTTTTACGGGAAAGTGGTGGAGACACCAGACGTCATATTTGGATGAACCGTGTGCCTAACTGAAACCGTTTCTCTCAGCGCCTGGTTCGCGGCCGTCTCCTGGGTAAACATATAAAAAGGGATCACTGCCATGCCCAAAGCCAGAATCTTTTCCTGAGCCGATAAAAATTCTTACAAGCCCACCCAGCACACTACACGCCAGCGGAACCAAGCCAAGCACCAGGTCGTTGTTTATAGCCTTAGACTTGTCAGTAGCTTATAACTTGGCTTATAATATCCTTCACCAGTCACGTTCTGATCTCTGTTATAATAACCAGCCAATCCCCTTCCCTTTCATTCACTAGACTTATAATATGCCTCTCGACCGTGGCCCATCTCCTCTTCGTCCACCAATCTTTGGCGGAAGTGCTTCTTATCGTGTAGAAGCCATGTCCCCCGTCGATACAGAACTCCATCCCGTCCTTCATGCAGGGAGAGTCGCCGTCATAACTGGTGCTGCAAGCGGTATTGGCAGAGCCGCTGCACTAGAGTTGGCAAAGTGCGTGCGGTTGTCGTTTTTTCACACTCACCCGCGGAAACACTTACGAGGGTGTTCTGTTCTGCTGGTGTGGTGCTGATCTGACCGATGATCACTGTCGTGTTTGTATCTTTTTTTTGTGACCATTTGTCGCTATTGCGGTTCTCCTTGAACCCATGTTCGCAGACTGGGACTCAAGATCGCGTTGGCGGACACCTCCCCAGATCTCCTCTCAGACACAGGCAAGGCGGTCGCAAAGATTGTCGGTGACGCGAACGTCCTCATCATCCCCACTGATGTGTCCAAGCTTGAAGATGTAGTGCGCTTGCGTGATAAGGTCTACGAAGCGTGGGGCGAGGTGAGTTGCAATCGCTATTGGTGGTTCGTTATCTGATCTGCGTCTGCGTCTGATTATCTCGCCCGCGTAGGTCGCTGTTCTCCTTAACAATGCCGGCATAGGTCCGGAAAGCACCTCCTGGACAGGGCTCGATAACTGGCGAAAGATCTTTGACGTGAACGTCTTTGGGTATGCTGTTGTCATTTTGTCTTCGGCTTTGTTCGGTCGTCTGACTATTCGCTGCAGAGTGGTCAACGTGCAGCAGACATTTGTCCCCGTAAGCTCCTCAGTCATCGCATTATCAGATTAGCATAGTGATGACACTTGCTTGGCTTTACAGTCGATGCTTCATCAAGAGAACCCAGGGATGGTCATCAACACCGGGTCCAAGCAGGGTATCACCAACCCTCCGTACGTATTGTGTTTTTATGCAGCCCTACCCTGTTAGCTATTGGTTAACCTTTTGGCTCTGACCCCTTTTATCACAGTGGAAATGCCGGGTACAATGCTTCTAAAGCGGCCGTCAAGAGTTTGACTGAAGGACTGGCACACGAGCTGCGCAACCAGTCTTCCAAGAATCTCACGGCTCATCTCTTCGTGTGAGTCCTCTTGTTAGTTTACTCGCTGTTTCAGTTCAATTGACTCGGTACTATTCCAAAGCCCTGGGTGGACCTTCACTGGCATGACTGCTCGTAGTTCCGAGAAGCCCGCGGGTGCATGGTCTGCTGAAGAGACAGTGTTATACATGCTCGACCGTGTACGCTCCGGTGACTTTTACATTATATGCCCCGACAACGACACGCGAAAGGAAGTAGACCAATTACGCATTATGTGGTCTGCGGCCGACGTCGCGGAAGGAAGGCCAGCGCTCAGCCGATGGCACAAAAACTGGAAGGCGTTGTTTGAAGAATACCTCAGGGACGGATTGGCTGCCCTTGAATAAGTTATAATGGTAATTGTATTGGGGGAGTTAGAAAGAGAAGTGTACTTGAGCATGTCGTGAAAATTTGTTTCTTTATTTTCCCTTTGCTTATTGTCGTGAGTAGTAGTCGCGCCCAACGAGCCAATAGTAGTGTCTCGGACGATTCAATGATAGATTGCAGTGCATTTTGCTACGATATTGACAGCTGCATATGGGGACAGTATGGGACCTAGACTGATGTGGTGCCTCACCGTGCTTGACGGAACTTGCTACGATCAGTGTTATTACCCGAAGACACTGCAATCTGGGGTAATTGTGGGGTAAAACGTCTAGAGTTGTAAAACGTCAACTAACCCCAAGGCAACGTCAACAGAACTCTGCGAATCCGCCAATACACGTTTGAAGCTGAACACCTGACGAACGGGGACGCACCTGATTGACTAGTGTCGCGTAAATACGCTTGAAGGGACACGCCTCGAAATGTTTTACATATGCGTCCCTATATTGGCAGGGTTCGATGAGGAAACGAACACCACGAGTGATATAAAATTACTCTTTTTCATTCGTTGCATGAGTCGGAATATCGAGACATGGATTCCATCACAACACGGGTTCACATTCACGCGCCCGCTTAGCTAGCGGACCAGTGCGAGGAGGGAATGCGCTCGGATCTTAGCCAGAACTCGACGGGCGAGACCCGGTTCACGTTCGTGGCACATTCGTATCTTTCATCGCCAGAGCTAACTTGAGGCATATGCGTGCAGTGCTGACGTTTCAAAGATGGCAGGTATCTCGTTACTTGGAATGGCATGACATGAGTATTACCGAGGACCGCTGTAGTACCTGATAGTTGAAGGAAAGAACTCACCGCAACGGGAACTGTTCAGGCTAATTACCCGAACAGCTTAGACTGCAACTAACATTATTATCGCGAATAATTAGCACAGATGACGGTGGATTGCTACCCCAATATTTCACAGGATGACTCTGGCCAGGCATTCGGACGTTACGGACTGTTGCTGTGTTTTCCAAGTTTGTTCATAGAGGCCGAAAATTCTTTTCAGCCAACTTGAATTTCAATCTCACCTTTTTGTGTTGGTGGCCAGTATTAGGTGCATATGTGATAGTAGAAAGTGCGCCGAATGCGACATTTTGTATGGTACAGATGAGTATATTAAGACATAGAATAATGGACGAGGTACGCTGTTAAGCAGCGCCTTTCACGGATCATGGAGATGAGAGAGCGGGTATTAGCAGCGCGGGATGATATGCAGTCCGGTGTCTAACCGTGTCTTGTGTTGTTTTGTGTAGCCCCGCCTTCAGTTCCATATAAATATTCCTGCCCTTTCTTTCGCTCCATTCCCCATATCTGCTCTTCAAATTCATTAGACATACCTACAAAGCTCTATAAACCTGCTATAGAACCTATAATCTCATCCTAGAGACTTCGCTATCGTCGGTAATGACCTCGCCAACACCACTAAAGCCAGGCCCAGGTGTCCTCCTCGACCCCACAAAGAGCTATCTCAACAGTGGCCCTTACTCGTCCACGTCCAACGCCAGCTCTCGCACCAGCAGCGAGGCTTCATTGCAACGCGTCAAGAACCTCCCCGGTTACACCACCCCAGTCTTCAAGGGAAAGGAAGAACAAAGAGCAAAGGTCCAAGCCAATGTCGCCAACAAGGTATGCATGCTAGTTTTATCTCTTCTTCTTTGACCACTCACTCGTACATGGCTCCACTTTGCAGGGATTCATTCCTCGCGAGTTAGTCGCGAACGAGGTTAACTGGTTCTACTCGCACCTCGGTATCGACGATACCTACTTTCAGAACGAGTCTCCGTCTGTTATCTCTGACCACATCCTCGCGCTCTTCGGTGCAAAGGTCCTCGCATACACCAAGCATGACCCGAACCAGCTCGTCATTGACCTCGAGAAGATCGACGAGAAAGGCAATGGTGCGACTTTCATCCACACCAGCGCTCCGGGTTTAACTTCTACCGAGGGCCCGGGTGCAACTTGCGAGTCTCGGTTCGTACTTTTTCCACTTAGCGAGTTTTATAATGGAACGTCATCTAATGTCATCTTTAGCATCGATTCGTTGTATCTGGACGGTTCTACTCCCTCGAATGCTTACCGTTTAGAGACTTTCCGTTCAACTGGTTCCATCTCTGCGACTGCTTCGCAGCAGCTTCGTTGCTACTTTGTCACCAAATGCTGGTTCCCATCCCCGGCGCCTCCCTCTACTCGCACTGATGGCCGCACTGATATTCGGAGCGTCTCCGATCCTGTCTTCCTCGAGAAAGCGACCGAAAATACTCTCGAAATTTACCAGCAGATTCTGTGGAATGTCGAGAGCCGTTATGGTCCTGTCATCGAAGTGTTCGAGGTCGAGGGTACACGCGAGAGGCGTCTTGTCATTGGATACAAGATGGGCGGAACATCGCGTTTCTTCAGGTAATCACATTTATCATCTTTCCTTAGTGCTATCAATGACCTTTCACTACTAGCGCTCTCTCCAACCTTTACCACTTCTACTCGTTGTACTCGGCGCGTAAATACGTGGAACAGTTCTCTAATGGGATTACCATCATCTCCCTCTACCTCAACCCGCTGCCCAACTCCAATGCAGCCCCGATCGAGCACTCGATTTTCCAAGTCATGAAAGAAGCCTCCCTCTTGTTCTGTCTCCCCGATAATCCCTTCTTCCTTCCAACTAACAGCCATGCAGTTCAAGAAGCGACGTATGCCTGTATGTCTCTACCATCATCGTTTTCTTTGCACTAGTCTAATTCTATGATGTCCCTAGACTGTGGTTGGGTATTCGCACAGCACTTCTGTAACCGACTCGGTCCGGCGTACCTCCATCTTAAGAATATCCTGGATGAGACAAACCCATCTCATGCTGAAGTCCTCAATGACATCAAGCGTCGCTTCAGAGAAGAGACTTTCACGCGTGAGAGTATCGCGCAGGTCATTCATGCGCACCCTGAGCTTGTATGTCGTTGTGTTAGACGCGATGTATCGTTCTTTGCTAATAATGGTTTTGGTTCAGATTCGGTTACTATATGTAAACTTCGCGATGGTGCATTACCCTGCTGCGGACGAGGCGTCTCAGTTGATGTGCGTGCTGTTTTCTTTTCTCGGAAATACCGTGTTCACACATGTTGATGTATATGCCCATGTAGGCCGACGCTGTCTTACCAACGTCTTCAGACGACACAACCTCTCTCGGATGCAGAATTGTACGACAGAATCAGGCGCTCGGTGATCAACAAGCAAGATCTACAAGTCCTTGAGAGTTTTCTCATCTTCAACAAGTACGTTGTGTCATTTCCTCATGGAAAATCTTACCTTTGACTATAAACTCGTAGACACGTTCTCAAGACGAACTTTTACCAGCCAACAAAGGTCGCATTGTCTTTCCGCCTCGCGCCTGACTTCTTGCCCGAGGTTGAGTACCCAAAGAAGCCTTTTGGCATGTTCATCATCATCGGGAACGAGTTCCGCGGATTCCATATTCGCTTCAGGGATGTTGCAAGAGGTGGTATCCGAATTGTGATGTCTCGAAACAAAGAGTAAGCTATGATTTATCTTCTGTGATTTTTATTACTAATAATGCGTGTACAGAAACTACTCTATTAACCAGAGGATGTTGTAAGTCACATTGTGATTATATTTCATGTCGTGATCAGATACTAATACTTCTCCAAAGGTTCGATGAGAATTACGGGCTGGCTTCTACGCAGTCGCTGAAGAACAAGGATATCCCGGAAGGCGGAGCCAAGGGAACGATTCTACCTTCGTATGTCTTTACGTGCTGTAATGAATTGTTCAGTCGATAACATATATCCTGCTTAGGTTGGGAGCAAGTCCAAGGCTATGCTTCGAGAAATATGTAGATGTAAGATTTGTGTTCACTGCTGGAAGGAATGGTGCTTATATGCTGTTTTTCTTTGTAGGCTGTCATAGACCTTCTTATCCCCGGGCAGAGCCCCGGTATCAAAGAGCGCCTAGTTGATCTGTACAACAAGCCTGAGTTGCTTTTCTTTGGTCCAGATGGTTTGTGAAGGTTTTATCAGGCGGAAGAAGGATATTGACGTTCGTTCTTGCTACAGAGGGCACTGCCGACATGATGGACTGGGCTGCACGTAAGTTTTTACAAGGGATTTGATCGAACTTGACTTAATATGTGTTGGGTACAGTGCATGCCCGCGACCGTGGTGCTGAGACCTGGTGGAAGTCGTTTACTACTGGAAAGAGTGCCGAAACGCTTGGTGGTGTCCCACATGATACGTACGGTATGACATCACTGTCAATCAGGCAATACGTCCTGGGCATATACAAGCAACTGGGTCTGAGGGAAAAAGACATCACGAAGGTGCAGACTGGTGGTCCTGGTACGTTTACCCCTTTGGCACGTAGTTAACAAAAGAGCTAACATTGCATTACCGTACAGATGGCGATCTTGGATCCAGTATGTTGCATCAGCGTTCAGCTGTATTCCACTTGAGGCTAATTCTCTCATGTAGATGAAATTCTCCTAAGCTCTGATAAAACGGTGGCTATCATCGACGGTAGTGGCGTCCTCGCTGATCCAGCTGGTCTCAATCGCGAGGAACTCATTCGCCTTGCCAAGTTGCGTGTGCCTGTGGCGAACTTTGACAAGACGAAACTCAGCAAAGATGGATATCTAGTAAAGGTAGAAGATCAAGATGTTAAACTTCCTTGTAAGCTGCACATTCTAGTAAATATAGAAATAGGACTGACGTGCTTTCGATAGCCGGAGAAATCGTCCTTGACGGAACTGATTTCAGGAACGGTGCACATCTACGATTCAAAGCTGATTTGTTCGTGCCTTGTGGTGGCCGGTTAGTAATTTATTGTTTTATATATGGGCATGGGATGATACTTAGTCGTATTTTGTTATTGCAGTCCTGAAGCCGTGAACATCTCTAATGTGGCTGCACTTATCGACGCAGAGGGCAAGCCTCACTTCAAATACGTCATTGAAGGGGCCAACTTGTTCTTTACTCAACAGGCAAGAATGTACTTGGAGAAACGCAAGGTTGTCTTGTTCAAAGATTCAAGTACCAACAAGGGTATGCTTCGCATCTCCTTGATGTATTGTCGTGACAAAAGCTAAGATGGACCTTGACAGGTGGTGTAACAAGTTCTTCACTCGAAGTCTTAGCTGGCTTGGCGCTTGCTACTCAAGACTACGTCGACCTCATGATTTTCAAAGACGGAAAGCCATCTACTTTCTATCAAAGCTACGTCCGAGATATCCAGACGAAGATCACCGAGAACGCCGCGGCCGAGTTCCAGTGCATATGGCGCGAGCACTCAAGGTTGCAGGGTGCCAAAGCACGCACGCAGATCTCCGACGAGCTTTCGAGCACACTGAACAACTTGCAGGCGGAGCTAGAGAGTTCCGATCTATTTGAGGATGTTCCAAGCAGGAAGGGTGTGATGAGGCGCGCTATGCCTAAGACACTGGTGGAAAAAGTTGGACTTGACGCACTGTTGGAGAGGCTTCCTGAACCATACCAGCGGGCATTGTTCTCCAGCTGGGTGGCTTCGCATTTCGTGAGTATCAGTGTTCCGTGATAAGGTTTTGTTGTATTGATGTTGCTTTGCAGATTTACAAATATGGTGTTAATGGCTCTAGTGTCGATTTCTTCCATTTCGCTCGTGACCTTTCCAACTAGCGGAGAGGCTGGTTGTATTGTAATGGACCAAGTACTTTAACTTAGGAAAACAATGGGAAGAAAAATAATACCTCGTTTGGGTTGTACTATTTACAAATGCGATCTTGAATGCAATAGCAATAAACCACAATCCTTCGCAGTCGCGCTAAGGTTATATACTCCCCTATGTTTTTTGGTCTTCATAGATGTGATAAGATGTGATCTCTCATGTCTCATAAGTACAGCATAAATAATGAGTATTGATTCTCCATACAAATACAGTGACTAGTACCCTTCCACAATAAGCTGGACAACAGTGTCATAGTCCTTCGTCATACAACTTCTTCGACAACGCCATGTAAAACCTCTCCAGATCCACTTTATCATTCCTAGGCAGTTTCTTTTCTTTCTTCAGTGCGAGATCCCCTGAATCTTTCCCTTTGGATGATAGCTTTGTTGGTTGGTCCGCAAGCCAGTCAAAAACAGCCGAGAGCTTGTCCGTCGAAGATTTGATGACTGGATCGTTTCGTTCTCCCTCTTGAATGCGGTCTTTTTCTGCCTTTGTCAACTTGCCAGCAGGGGCAACGGCTTCGCGTACGACTGAATGGGAGTCATTGCCCTGCTCTTTCTTCTCCTGCTTCCGCCAAGCACCTGCGAATTTTCTCCAATCTGCAATGCTCCATCCATCCAGACCCACGTTAGCTCCTATGCTTGCCAAGGGTACTGAAGGAAAGTCCACGTTGAGTTCGATCCCGCTTGCACCTCTGATCTCCCAATGATCGCAATCATCCACGATACCCAAGAATTCACCCCATCGTGCACTCTGCACCGTAACGAGACCGTCGTTTCCCCATTGTTCTTCGGTTTCCCATGGTGGTTTCTCTTGTGAGAGCTCCCGTCCCGAGCTCATCCAATCCCTCTTCAGTTTATCTCGTACTTTCTCCTCTGAGCCGTCCAGTACCATCTTTGGAAGCCAAAAGGGGTGCCATACACTTACACTATCAGTGCGCCCTGTGACGCTGAAGTATTTGACGCGAGGATCGTCTGGTGTGGCGGGATTGAAGACGTCGTTGAGGTAGGTAGATGTTAAATTCGCGTAGGCAGGAGAGTCGAGTACTGATATTAGAAGAGTAGTAAAAGACGATGGTAACGAAGAGAATGAGAAATGCGAATCAGATTTCTCGGCCTGAGGAGCTGTGGATGACGACTGGGACCTCATCGAGTGAATCTCTGCAGATGCCAACTTATCTTGGAGCTCTTTCTGGCGAAGTTTCCCAAGCCCAATGTTATCCTACAGTTCATGAGCGAGATGTGCTTAATGAAGATAAAAAGCGATCATACCGCACACCAATCCATGAAGGGGCTGCCTCGATGAGGAGTACTGACAGTGGTCAGGGAAAGTGGAGTGTATTCCGTCGGTTTGACGTGTGTGATTAGATGTCGACAGTCTAGACCTCCCATGGAATGAGCCATGAGGTTTACACCCCGACCTCGAGCTTTCTCTTGCAGTAAGCGATCCAGGTTCTCAGATCGAGATGCGATAGACCCAGTCCTATAAGTTTGTTACCATCAGGTCGGAAGGATATATCCCTTAGCTCATAAACATACCCTGGGACCGATGTGACAATCACGTCTGCACCAACTTTCTTCTTGAGGATGCTAAGAACGTTTGACCAATAATGCAGTCGAAGACCTGGGAAAGCAGAAGGCCCTAGTACATCGAAACCATACAAACCTATTTAAGGTATCAGTTTCACTAAGATCGATAGGAGCGTCCCTCTTAAGACGAACCATGGCACAAGACGATAGGGTAGCGGGGAGTCCTTACGGGATCACAGAGAACGGGGTTCTTCATTAGATAGTGTATAGTATCCAGTGGTTTAAGATCATGTTCTGGCTCGCGAGGAGGCTGAGGCGGCGGCCGAGGCTGTGGTGATGCACCTGATGGCGACCTCCTGAGTTCACGCCTGTGAGAAGGTGGAGGTTCATCGTCCTGGGGACTCTCCGAAGATCCCATGTTAGTCGACAGCGACAAAACTGAGAGCCACGAAAAATTTCGTCGTGTCCCAGAGGCACTAAGTCTGGAAGCTAGTGTACATGATACATTTACAAGGACATGCGATCAACACGAGACAGCGACATACCTTCAACAACTGCCTCACCCTTTGAAGTTGGATTCTCTGATCGTCCTAGCAGGGCATTGCGCTCCATAGCTCCTTGAAGCGTCTTTGACCCTCGCCACAACCATTCGGTGGTCTCTTTCGAGGTTTCCCAAGGCCAAAGTTGGGACGGAACTTGTGCTTCCCTTGATGTTGGGGTAATTTCGGTCAGATCATCCTCGTGTCTGACCTTGTGAAGTAGATATTGGTTGGATATGGATAAGGTGGATATGACATTGGCGAGTCTGCGAAGAAAGACAACGACATGTATAGGAAAGTGGATACTGGTCATTGTGGACCAGGAAACCCCGATGGACTGAGGGGGAAGAAGACATACATGATGATGATCGCTTACCCAACATCCATTTGTAGCCAATCAATATCATTGGGGCAAACGAGGCACGTGTGCTATTTCACAAACATGGGGTCACATGGTAATCGACCAAGTACATCTACAGCTGCATAACCATGTGCGTGTTGGCAGAAACCAAATTTTTCAAAAAAATCGTAAAGCTTCAGGAAAATATTTTAATTCAAGAATTTGCTGTCCTGCGTGATCCTTTTGGTCGGAAGGAAGGCGATCAATTTGTGTCTCTTCAGGGAGATAGCTCCAGAACGAGGCTAAGGGAAGTTACAATGTTGGCGTTTGGCTCGTAAATCCAGGCAAAATCTTAGTAAGCCGAGAATGTAGCTGGATGCTTCTTGACAAATCTGGCATATATAGCGGTGAGGTCAATGGACGAAAAACTAACTTACCTTGACGGGTTCGATGACAACCCGACCCTTGAAATGCGGCGTCATTACCTGCCCAGTCACCACCTGACAAATGTTCACGAAAAGTTGGTAAACGCAGAACATTGGTCTATAGGAAGTTCACCTACATATAGGTCAATCATTATGGTGAGCGTCCCAAAATGATCCTGGAAATCGCAAAGACCATAAATATGCAACCGGAGCCCCCTCCACTGGGTCTGCAGAACCAGCGTTCAGCAACAACGGGAATGAATAATATAGTGTAAATACAGCTACCCAAGAAGTCGTGTCGATACATTCTGTACCCCCATGTATTTTTTACTTCATTCAGGATTGTGGTGTCACTGCGCAACCAGAACCAAACCTTGAAACCGTGCTCAGCATGCTCAAGAGCGTACCTCAAAAATCCGAAGCTAATAGGATCGCCTGGTTGGTCTGGAAACTTGACACCATACCCTGTCTCATAGGTCGCGCAGTCGTTCCCGGTAGATATACTGCTAACTGTATAAATTGTAATCAAGGACAATATGGGCTAGTGGCTCACCAGCAGACATACAATAAAGTTAGCGAGGACTAATATCAAAGAGGCACTAAACAAGAACTCGTATAGACTGATGCTGCGTTTGGACTGAGACTGTTGACTCCCTCTACAATGTTGATTTCACCCTGGACCCAAGCATTAGCTAGTATGTATAACTTCAGAAAAATTGTATATCTGTAAGGCCAGTTGGAGACGAGCTTAAAAATGCACACCAGAAACTAATATCATTGCAGCCAACAGGTTAGTGCCAAACAACATGACTTAGCTCGTCCGAGTGTTCCGAGTGTTCATGAGACTTGATAGAGTGACGAGCAACGACAACCTTCCTTTCGGTCAACCTTGACAGCTGTGTGTTGCTACTGCTTGTGGAGTGTGAGGACAATGTGTCCCGCTTTGGGCTGGTAACCTGTGGATCCGTTGACAGTTCACTGAATTCAGAGGATGAAGATGTGATCAACTATTAACATGGGAAAATAAAGTAACGTTCTAGACGTGGCGGCAGGATACTTCAGGAGTTGTGTGTTAGATTCCTTGTTCTAGAAGCTGGTATGTCTCAAAAGCAAAGATGAAGTTCAAGAGAGCCCGCAAGTCAAGTTCTGACTCGGAACAAGTGAGCAAGATCAGTAGAGAAGATTTCAGACTCCGGTATATATCGTTTGATTATTAAGCCTTTATTCCGAATTTAGCAAGTAGTTATCATCTTCGCCTTTTGTTTTTCCATCATCATCAGTGTATTTATTCTGGTAATCATTGAATGACACAAGCACACGCTACAAGTATCTAATTTCTCTTCCTATATAATCCAAATCGAGTCTAGGAAGATGCCTAATCAGACTTCATATCAGTCGGAGCTTTGGGCGATGACTCCCAGATAGGACAGATACGGTGAACTCTACTTGGGTGTGTCTTGAACGTGTCCAAGGCTTATTGTCTTTCTACAGCCAACCGTACTCATAGGTCAAAGCTATCTGACAATACCACTATCATGGTGCGTGTTCTCAAAGGTTCCTAGCCAATGTCTGTCATGCCAAGTGACCACCTGATGCTTAGGCAACTGCTGCAATCGAGGCCACGAAAGTGGATGAAGTGGGCAATGCAAAGATGGTCACTACGAACGCGAAGCTCTATAGGGATGGAACGCTTGTCTGCAGCGTTTACACAGACTGTCAGAATGAGTTTTATGGCCTAAGGGGGCGCGTGTTGGTTGTGGCGCTTGATAAAGATTCTCGCGCCTTGGGGGTGTCACAGCTCATAAGTTGCGCAACTAGAGGTGGACTCTTGGACATCTTCACGCGCTCATCGGGGCGAGAGACATTCACGCAAAAATTTTCCTCTAATGTTGGTCAGCGGGCTGTACGACTGGATATCTATCAGTCAGACGCGGAGAACATGGGGAGCACAAAGGACAGGCTAAAGAATCTGTTAGAAGGAGCCGCAGAGGTTGCAAGTGTCTTGGGGTACAAACATTAAATTGTCGCAGTGGAAAGCAATGTCGACGTTGTAAAACAGTAATGTGGCGGTCCAAACATAAGACCCAAAGAAAGAATCAATGCAAACATCTAGTACAACAAGGGAACAGTAATCGGAAATGATTTGTAGTTTACAATAAGCAATACTTCAACGTTAAACTCGTGCCCCAGATAAAAAAAACGAAAGAATTAACAAACTTGGATTAGGGAGGTAGAAGACGTTATAAATAATACTTTCAATAAAAGAAATGACGGTCAAGTTTTCTCTGAGATAATAAGACCATTTTCTAGACATGGTCCATCGGGCGTTGCAAGTAGCGTCTCTACGTAGTTGAATGTTTCTCCAGATGCAAGGTTCCAGGTCTTCAACCATTCGAAGCCTTCCCAGGGGTGCTTCCTGATTTGTTTAATTACCCAAACATATGTATCTCTCCTGCGCAATAGCGGCTTCTCGATATCGTTGCCGTCCACCACCCATTCCACCCGGTTGACAATCTGACGCTGCAGCGGTTTATCGCCAGCATACACGAGCAGTGCTGCCTGAATCACATGTGCGACGAGATACGAGATCCGGAACAGCATACCAGAGAAACCGACAAGCAGTATTCCTCCCATGAAGAGTACGGTTGAGATCAGTCGCCAGCCTTCAGGAGCGCGTGCTTTCCCGAACACTCTGGATGACGTAGCTTCGATAAAAAGCTCGCCTGGAGCCTTGACTATAACGGTAACACCATTGGCCAGGAAGAATACGTTTGACTGTTCTTCTGTCTCCTTCCCTGCGCTTGGGAGTGGACCGTCGGCGATACTTTTCACGATCGCGATTGTCTGGCCAAAGAGAAGCGCGCCCAACGAACCAAGAGCGAAGAAATCCAATGACAAGCTGGCAATGCTGATCAGCGCCGCCAATACCACTGGCCTGATGACGCAGTACTCCCAAGAGAACGAAGTGGGCAACCACTGCCTCTTTTTCAACTGTTTCAGTCGCACCACCATGCCGGTTTTATCGTACCCCCCACTCAATGACATGAGATACCGGTGTACTTGTCCGACTTCCACGGTGCTAGTGATGCTTTGCAAAGGATTAAAGTATTGCAAGCCTTGGCCAATATGCAGGGAGTAATACTCGCGCCAGACAGTAGCAGGGTTGGCAAAAAGCCCGAAACAAGTGAGTAACGTCATGTCGCCTTTCCTATCCAACATATCCTTCTCGGGATCATCGAAGAAGAGGGTGATGAGGGAGATTGGATCAAGTGGAGCTTGGGTATAAATTTGCCCAAGTGGGGAACTGGCTGCGTGAACCGACGGTATCAAACAAAAGCCCAAGAGAACCGTAAACAGTGTCCACCAGAGGAATGTATTGCCTGTCGTCTTCCGCCTGACAATTGGATTCATAGATGGCTCAGGCGCCTCCGGAATTTGAACCTGCTCAGCAATAGGTACCTGGTGGGAGGGAGGATCCAAACCACCGATAGCGAGCCAGTCGCATGCCCACATGGACTTGCTTATGTACGACGGCATTCGCAAGACAGTCTCCTTGTGTAGTTCGTTGATAGTGCAACTTTCTGAACATAGGACGAACCTTCCTAGCCCACCTTCTCGACCTGTGAACACGCAAACCGTTGGCGGCCGTTCTGCCCTGAAATAGTAAATGGTGAACGACTTGGTATCTATGAGCGTGTAAACGTTTCCGGCCCATTCTGGTCCAGATGCTAAGGTGACCTGAGAGTCATCTCCTTTGCGGATAGCCTGCTCGTTGGGTACGGCGAATTCGGAGCCACTGGCGGTGTAGAATGTCTGAGGGAAGCTTGACTTGGTACTGCCGTATAGCCTTTTTGAGGCTTGCTCGGCTGTAATAATGCCCTTGACACCAATAAGCCAGGGTTGTGCCAACATAACACGCCCAGAGTGGCTGTAGACGATGAGTTTCGGGGAAACCAACAACAAGATCAATGATATGACTATAATGGCTATTCCGGAGGATCTTTCGAAGGGTACGAGGACTATGCCGAGTAACAGGAACTCCCAAGATAAATACGGTAGAGAACCGCAGACAATGCGCTTGAAAGTCATCTTGGACAGGAAGGCAACGTCCGGAAAGCCTTTCCACCTGATCGCTGCTGCGTGACAACCGTCCAACACCAATGCACCATTCTTTGTGATTCCAGCTACTTGCACATCGGGTTCCACATCCCATAGATTAGCTCCGTACACATCTTCGTCGGAGTACCAGCAGGCAGATGGCGAGATTTTGGGAGGGAGCATGGATACCATCCTCTCAGCGATTCTATCACTATCATTGGCCATCGAAAGCCGCGCAAGCGCTTGCAGTTCTGTCTCGAGAAAATTGGGCATGATTCTACGTTCGAAAAAGCCCATCAAGGCATAGACCTTTTCTGCTGGGTATGCAGTGAACTCGCTTCGTGGCACAAGAGTCTCCTGTGATACCTGCGCCTTCTCTCCCGTTTGAGGTGTAGTGATTGATCCACTAGAGCGACGCCATATAGCATTCTTCAACAACATGAGACGCTGTAACCTCTCCAACGCATCCTTCCCACTATATCCATTTATGATGGCCACTTCTTCGTCGTAGTGCTCGTACGCCCAGTTCGCAAGCTGACGTAGTGTCACAGGAGCCACTGGCCCATCTCCCACCATGTAGCGCATACGTGGGCTGAGGAGTGCCTCGGGAAGTGTCCATACGCGACCACCCCAGCTCTTCCAACCTCCCAAACTGTGGTCGTCCTGGCTGTCGGCGATCGTGATCAAGGTGAAAGAAGCGCCTCTGAATACGTCTGCGATGCGGTATAGATCAAGATTTTTCTCTTCCATAGACGCACCGGTGCATTCGAAGTCTAGCCAGTAAGCAAAATAACCTTGTCCGAGGCATGCTCGTCGGATCTTCTCCACCAGCGCATCCTTTTGCTCCAACTCGACTATCTTGCCCTTCTCATCCTCTCCTCTCTTGAAGAAATCTGATTGTCGATAGGATATGGCAACGTAAGGATGGTGTATAAGAACATCTTTATCGTCACAAGAAGCCCAGGTATCGAGTTGTGAATTGTATAGCATGAGTAAGCGCGGATAGAGTGCACGAGTGATGTCGGTAGTATCACCGGGTTTATCCTGAGGTATAGGTAGTGGTTTTTCCTCCAAATCGTTGACGCGAGTAGAGTGTTCTTTAGGGGAACGAGCGGCCCATAACTGACCCCAGTATCTGAGGAGGTATGGTTTGTAATGCCCAGTATACTCCGGCCTATCGAAAGGCCAGATAAGAGCGAGAGCGAACCAAGCCCATCTCCCAAGCCACTGGAGAATGTCTTCGAACGATGTTGGGGGGTTTTCCACGAGCCATACAGCAAGCTTGCTAGACTTTGCTGATTGATCGTTCACCTTGACTTCATCTCCTTTCGGAAACACCGACTGCACCACGAGTTTCTTGCATTTGCCTGTTGTTGGACTGACGTATCTCTGTCCTCCTTGATGGTCATGATGATTCGGCTTGAGTTGCCAATCACGACAAGATGGCACTTTGTGTTCTTGGTGTGACGAGCCGAATATCTCAAGGATAGTGGCCATTCGAGGAGGTCGGTAGACTCACTAGTTTGACTGCAGGAGGTAGGGATTAGTTTATCGTCGGCACACGGAGGAAAGAAATAGACAAACGTGGGTTGTAATCACAGGAGAATGAAGAAGAGGCGGAGATACTTGTGCTGCCCATCAACATCTCGAAGTATATATGTAGCTTTGAGAGGCGGTGCCATGAATACAAAGATTTTATTAGCACAAATCTACGTATACCATTGGAATGCTGAGATTCGATTTGACGGATTAGAAAAAGAGGGAAAATATACATCCGTGTTGATCCACACGAAAGCTGTACACCTGTGGGCCTGATGGCCTAACGCTCTTGGTGCGAATTTCCTGAATACGGAGTTGGGAAAACGTTGCGTACAAGGGTCTCTGCGAAATTTCATTAGATGGTCCAGTCGATAAAGGCCTCGCCCAGTTACGACCTGACGCCAAGAGAGCGCCAGTCATGGTCCAGCCTCCGTGCTATAGTTTGATAATTTGGAGCTGTATAACAGTTGTCTTCCTATGGGAAATGCTTGGTTGTGTCATGATGGTCGCTGTGATATGATTGTCAAATGCCTTAAATCAATCGTCGTGGATTTCCAGCTAACCTCGAGGTCGGACACCGTATTATGCCGATAGCTGCAAAGTGATAAGGCAAGGCACTGTAAGGGACATAGGGTGTCTGAACTGACATGATACTCTCTGCCCTGCCACTGCGGCCATCACTGTGTCAAATGATGTCTACGACGAATCCATCGGAGCTAGTACCACACGGCGGAAGCTTTGGTCGATCATGCATCACGTGAACATCACGTGCATGTATTTGCTGTCACGTGCCTGCCTGGCCGGAACTTGCCCGTGGTCAAGTGACGCCTTTGCTTTTCTGTCAGGTTCCAAGTCCGGCGAGTCAAGCTAATAGTAGTACCAGTGTGATCGCCTTTCAGCGTTATTGTCTATGCATCTTGTTGTGTTGCTACGAGGAGCAATTGTAGATTCGACGTCGTTGTAAAGTTACATGGTGCGTCGTATTATCATGTTCGACCCGGATAGTAATACAGTCTCACATTCGCTTTACTCAGAGTACTCGTCCTATTGTATCAATACTTTGCTTAATAAACTTGCTGTCAAGGTCGTGGACCTTCTGTGTCGAACATTGTCAAAGCCAAAGCTGCTTATTGTATCTAAGCACTCTTATCGTCCCATGCGCTTAGACCATATCATGATATTCACCATATAAATCCGTCCATCGCACACCAGGATTTCTCAACACAGAATCCCTCTATATCGCCAGTAAACTTCTCTCAAGATGGCTAACTACGACTTTGCTTTGCTATCAGAGCTTAACAAAATATTCGAGCCTCCTTCGAATAATCTATCTGCTCATCCACATACAGACCCTTTCTACCAGGATAACAAGCATTGCATTCGACACATATACAGTCTAGTCCACTCCCCTCCATCTAATTCTACGTCTTCGCCTTGCAGTAGCAGCACAACCCTTCTGAATGACTTCGAAGACGACTTATCATTCCCAGAAACTGCCGATACTGCCAAAGTCCACTCAAGAGGCACATCTCTACCTCCCCCTGGGCCTCATGAAGAACTGTGGTGGCGTTCTATCGTGGATGGCTCCTTGCCAAATGAGACGTGCGATACCCCACTCCAAGCTCCTGGCTATCCTACAACCCCTAGCCAAATTGTCCCTTATTCGTCGAAATCATATTTTCAAATACCATTGCACCCGAACCGTACCTTCAATCCGAACGCGGTCCCATTCGTACCAGCGTCTACAGAACCCGCGGCATATCGCCCAGGTCCTCGTCACGGACTCCCGACAGTCGTTACAAGGCCCGCCGAGCCCAACATTCCACCATGCTTTGCGACTTTCGCAGCAGGTGCATCTACCACAGATGCTCAGCTGCACCTACAGTATGCGTGCTCCTTACTACGCAATGTCGATTGGACATACGACGCACTTGAAAAGCTTGCAAAGCAATTCTGCCTGAAGGTCTCAGAGGGACTTCAACATCCTAATGGGACAGCTCCTTTTGCCCGTGCAGTGTATGTCCAGCTCAAAGTTCAATTCGGAGAATGGCAAGCCGGCTGCTTTGCTTTCCACCTTCGCGACAGCGCGTTCGATCTGTTCATGTCCAACTGGAACTCTGTACGGATCTTGAAGTTCTGTTAGACGTCTGATGCTGACTTAGTTTTCCCCTCTTACAGGACAGGCCGGATGCTATTGCGCTTTACAAGCCTTGTTCCATGTCACGCCTTTCTTCTGCGCTCGCTTTCGCCGCCTTCGTCGGAGATCTGTTTTCCCAACACTTCATAAACCAAGCATCTGTGCATCACTGTCTATCCGTGCTTTTGGCGAAGCTTTCCGCCGTCGAGCATATATATGCAATACATGCGCTCCTGCTCCATGCAAATAAAACGTTATGGCATACTGCCGAAAGTTATCAGTTGATGCGCGATTTTATCGCGAGCTTCACGCAGAGAGCAAGCTCTGTCTCTGACAACGCGAGCGTAGTGGGGCATAACTTCCACAAATCGGCCATACAAAGTTGGACGGAGGTAATGTTACTGTACTCCAGCGGTCTACCTCATCTGATTCCTGTAAATTATAGGAAATTGTGGCTATGATCTCCCAATGGCAGGCCCAGGGTCAATCACAAAGGACGTTTCAGCAATAAATTTGCAGTCGAGTTTTATCTTGCACTTATAGGGATGGATATATGTATTGGAAAGTGCGCATAATAGTTGGTGTTTGAGGGTCCGAACCGATAAAGGAAGTAGAGATACAACAGGGGTAGCATGGTATGAATACGTTCCAATAATGTATCAAAATGCGTCGGATTGGTCCAGAAATCTTTAATTAATTACCGGGAGCAGGAATGTGTTGCCTTGCCCAGGCTGCCGTGTCTTGCTTTGTATTCAGCAAAGGGTCGAGGGCCTGCAGTATCCAGGACGACGGTGCAGACACGTCTTGCTGTGGTGGGTGCAAAGATAGCGCCGCTAGAGCCAGATATGTATGAAACGGATCTGAGTGATTTGTTAGCCGTCCTCGAGGACCTTTCTTTCGATGATGATCAACAAAATTTTACCTGGATGCTCTCCCGGCGCTTTGGCAATCCCGCCGAATTTGAACTGACAAGATGCCACAAAACGTGCAAGAGCAGACGTGTTGACCAATTCACCCACGCCCAGAATCTAAGAGGATCCGATCGAAGCGAAAGAGTGATGGATGAATATTACGACACAGCCAACCACGAGGCCATACTAGGAAGAAGGGCAAATATGACTTACACTGAGAGAGGCACCACACCAAAAACAGTAGCACGCATCTGCATCTTTTCCTGTGCGCCCGCAAAAGCCACCAGACCCGTCTTGGTTTTGTATAAGCCATCGGATAGTATTACGGCGTTCCGAAGCAGACAAGTGCTCGATTAGGAGAAAGGATCGGTTGGCGAGATGCATTGATGCAAGTGCACAATACGTAGTCCCCCCTGAACCATTATGACTATTAATACGAGGCTGCCCACTGAGTCTAGCGCACCTTGAGCTTCGCAGAAGGGGGATTGTCCGTAACCTCCTTCATACGACTAGGAAAAAGAAATTATTGATAAACGTTACTGAACTGACTGCGGTACTCACCCTGCATGATGCAATAAACCCAAACGCACGGTCGACATTTACTCCGGACCAATCATCTAACATGCTGCTGATTGCAAATGCACAATATACCGTCCGAAGATCCGAGTCACCCCCAAGAGGCTCCGTAGAAAAACTTGTTGTTGTACGGGCGTTTAAATGCCAAACACAAATCTAACGACAAACACTCACCTTCCGTCATCTTTTTGACAGGAGCGGAGGAATTTGATCAAGCCTGAACGATCCAGTCTGGTGAAGTCGTCACGTAGTATTGCCAGACAGAGTAGAGCTGTGTAGGTCACAATGATGTGGGGGCTGTTATCATTTGAATAGTCATTGTCCTGAAATTTGATAGTAATTATCTATCAGACTAGGAAGATCAGGTGCTAATCGGGAGCGAATACTAACCGGGACTCCCAGGTGCTTTTCTGGTGTCATATATGGACCCGGCTTGAATCCAGAACCATACGGCCCACCTATGCCAGTATGTCAACCGACCGTCGACAATGGCCCTCGATGCCCCAAAGAGAAATGCATAATAAAATATACAAACTCGTCTGTTGCTCCCAAACCCAGCTCACCCACATCTGACGTTCGTCATTATTTGTCTTGTTATTGATGATGTCCAACAAGTCCAGAGACCCCAGGCAATAAAATACCAATGCTAGTCTATCATTGCGGTGACAAAGCCTGAGAGTCAGACGTACTCACGGACTAAAGAAGTAACTTGGTACATACCTTGATGAATCTATATCGACCTGTCCGGCTGGTAAACCAGCCAGACACATTTTACAGTGAGTTGCATGTCCTGTGGTAGCCAGGCGAGGTAGCTCTGCCAGCGGTTCCAAGTCAGACTCAGAGTTTGTAGTAGGCATATCAAGTTCTCAGTTCACGAGACAACTTGGTGCTTCTGCCTGCAACAAATCGGAAGCTTCAACAAGATAGTAGAGATGTATCTGGGAGGAAAAACAGGATTCAGAGTGATTTTGGGGAAATGGGACAGCTCCTTTGAAAGTGATTTTTGAAGACCGACTTGAGTGCTATGTAGGCCATAGATGGGCCGTAAACGATCTCGCGGACTTATGTGCAATATGATAGCATCTGAATCGTCGATCATCTCCTCAGTGTACATGACTGGGTTCTAACTTGGAAGACACCCCGGCATCTTTTGTGACAAGCCCAGACGACAGATTGCTCAGTAACTTCTGCAGCTGCAGAGGGAAATGAATATTGACTCATACTGAACGAGATAACTGATCAAAGACACCTTGCAGATGGGCGGGGAGACTAGTAAGAAACGAAGATAGAAGGGAATAAGGAGCAAATTACAGATACAAGAGTTCGAAACTCGCGAAGGAGGTCAACAAAGGGTAGTTGAATTGCTCTTAACAATCAAATATAATGAAGGGTGAAAAAATGCCATAAACACGAGCTCAGGCTCTCTCGGAAATGAGACAAACTGGCGATTCATCCCCTCTCAACGTCTCTTCTCAATGGAGTTACAGCCCCATCTGGAAAGACCCTCGCCCTACCTGCTGTTGCTGCTGCACCTGTTGCGCTTGCGCTTGCGGAGGTTGTTGGGCCAGCACAAGGCCTGGCCCTGGCTGGAATACAGGTACACTCTTCTCCTCGAGGTCCGCATACAGAACTGTCATTTCTTTGCGCTCCTTGCCCCAATTCTCCGGATCCCAGAAGGTGTATGTTCCTTGTTCTCCTCCCTGGACCTTCTGTGAGGGTGATGTCCCACTTTCCTTGGTAATCCAGAACCTAAGTTCCTTGTGATAACGCCAATTCCGGTTCCATCTAAACACGAAGAACCAATAAGCGGGTGCAACCTTACGATAAAAGGTATACACACAGTTCTTGAGCTGCAACTTCTTGGAGTGCATCTCGAGGACTAGAATAGAACATGAAAAACAGTGTCTCGTCGCTAAAAGCCGCAGCTTTGTTTGGCCCTGGTGGAGGCGGTTGTACATTGTAACATGCAGGCAGATGGAAATCAGGCTCAACACTATGTGCGGCTGATTGATCCGCCCAGGGAGTTATGAAAGTTGAATACAGGTTCCTGAATTACAGCGTGTCAATATCATGGACAAGATGGAGGAAGCCGTGTAAAATAACGGAGCATAGTTGTAATGACGTGGACGAATGCAAGTCAAAGAGGAACTGACCCAGAGTAACCCATATCCAAACCCATTGTCCCCAAATCTGTGCCTACACTACTCAAACCACCGTCCGAGTCAATCCCCGCGTTCTTAATCATCGCAAGCAGACCCAGTAGTCCCCACCGATCGGCCGCACTCATCAGTACTTGCTGTGCTGGTGTCTGTGGATGATGGTGTTCTAGCGTTAACGGTACTCCGTTCGATGCATATGGGGCTGAAGCTGATGTAACTCCTGTACCTGCACCCGCCGTTGCTGCGTTTGTGCCTAGCATCCCCGATGATGGTTGATGTTGGTGCTGTTGAGCGCCAAAAGAACCAGACGGAGGTGGTACGCCCGGAGGTGCATTTAAGTGTGGCTGCGATTGTAATTGCGACTGCCCACTACTCTGATTCTGAGACTGAGACTGGTGCGTTCCATTTTGTTGAAGCGCTGTTGCCGTTGCCGATGATGAGTTAGAAAATGGATTCCCAGTTGCCGCTTGACCCTGAGCGCTTGGATTAGGTGAGTTCCAAGCTGCATGGGACGCCTGGTTAAGCTTCAATGCATAGTTTTGCTGCAACAAGCCAAGATAAGCCAGATGTTATGTTCCATTGCAAGTTTGTGTGAATAGCCAAGGTTGATTCGAAGATAAATTTGAACGGCACTTACCCGTTGTTTTTCCGCTTCACTCGGTGGTTGCTGAAAGCCGGTATGAATTCCTCGCGTTTGACTGGCACTCAAATTGAGCATCCCTGGAGTATTAGGTTGCTGACCCCCTGATAAAGAGCCTAACAGGTTTTGTCGGTGTTGTTGCTGCGAATGATCACTATGTTGGAACCCATTAAGTCCTGGTGGGTGAGAATGCGAAAGGTTTTCCTGAGTTTGATTCTGCTGTTGCGGCGGCTGTGGATGCGATGTAGAGTTCTGGTTTTGGGTTTGTGGTTGTCCACCAAGTGCAGGAAAATCATCGGGGGTGAAATCCCGCTGTTGACTCCCCACCACTCCTGTCACTACCGCCGCTCCCTGAGGCACCCCCGTCCCCGCCTGACTCGCATAGCTGGTTACAACACTGTTGTTTGCGTTCGATATATTATTATTCGATGACGTAGCAGTGGGCGCCGTTGACCCTAGCGCTGGGAAATCGTTTGGGTCTAACCCCACTTCGCTGGCAGACGAGACCGATGGTGCTGTTCCCGCGAGACTCGGAGTAGTCGCGCTTGAAGGTAGCTGAGGCAATAGAGAAGTGGAGTTTCCGTTTGCTTGTTGTGCCTGAAGTGGTTGCTGTGATTGGGGAGGATTATTTGTATGTTGCTGAAGTGGTGTTGGTTGGTCTCTTTGTCCTTGCTGAAGGAGTCCTGTCGCAAAAGGATAATTGTTCTGGGTCCGTTGCTGAAGAAAGCCGGGAGAGGGTTGTGGAATGATATTCTGTTGTTGGGCAGACGTTCGGTGGTTGCTTGGCTGCAGCCCAGGACCGTAGTTTGCCTGCATAACATTTACATTCCTTGGTGGCATGCCAAATTGCGGATAAGGACCACGGAACTGAGCTGCCATTCCGGGGTTTGGTGCAAGACTTGGTGGTCTTTGTGGGGGTTGACCTGAGGAGATACAAACGAGATGTGGTGTTTCATATGCACGGGAAGTGAAGTGGCCTCATACCTGGACGATTCATGGCTATTCTTCAGATATATGGCGTAACAAAAGCTGGAATAAAAGCGTTGAGACTCCCTGACAGTTTTTCTCTGGCGAAAAGAGACATTCAGCTCACCTGGACGGGTTGGATGCTTGTTTTACAATCTCCTGGAATTGGCTAGTTCGCTGGAAGGGGAGCTCTCCTTTGATATTGTCGTTTGTTTGGACTTCACCCCGCCACGGCAAACCCTAACCTTACAGGACCCCGCCCTTTCCTCAGGATATATATCATCCTATGGAGGTTCGTCGACGGTTTTCGTCGTCTGCGTCTTTCTCTTATTCCCTTCATCGGTCGTTAGGTACTTAATCCAAGGGCTTCATTTCTATCTAACTATGAAGTCCTCTCGCTGCTTCGTGAGCTCGACAACGATTATCTCTCACGAGCAAAAACTGCCGTCAGAATCAAGAAGGAAGAGGACGGTGCAGGGGTTACAGGAAAGGGTGGATCAGATCCAGCGGCAGTGGATATCAGCGAGAATCTGAGGACTGTGGAAGTTGAGGTGAGGTTCTTTTCCTCATATGCTACCTTTCCTATTCATCAGAGACCACACCCAGGCCATCCAGTATCTCAGTGCAGATTACCAACCAATCGCGCAACAGTCAGAAGCTGGCATAAAACAGCTTACTCGTGATCTTGCACCGTATTCACTTACAAAGGCTGAGAAGCTGCAAATCGTGAATCTCGCTCCAACTGAACCCGTCGAGCTCTATGTTGTATGTGGACAATGTGTTTGGGCGTGAGATCTTGCCAGCTCAATAGTGTTATCATCAGGTTGTCGAGGAACTAGAAGATCGGCTCGGAGAACAAATGGACGACATTCTCTCGGCTGTGCGAAGATCCCTGAATGCTCCATACGCGTCGCCTGGTCTCTCGTATTCCGAGAGATCGCATCCGCCCGCTGCAGGCGAGGCTGAAGTATATAGAGAAGAAGAACAAGGTTGGGGCGAAGAAGTATATGACGCAAACGAAGTGATATTTGACGATACGGGAGAAGGTGCCGGTGTTGAAGGTGACCTTGATATGGATGATGAATAGTCATTATTTCATCCATCAACTGGGAAGTAATACTAGGCGTTTCTATGCTCAAGTGGCTGGTAGGTGTGGTTTGTATCAAAGTGGTTTCGTTTTTTCATGGATCTACCACTCTTCCAGGTGTTCTCACTTTTTACCCTAAAAATGGCGTATGCGTGTGAGGCAGACGGTTTACTCATTATCTCTTAGAATCCAAGAGGGCGCTCATGCGCCATCCTAGTGAATATTATATGCCATTAATACTTCAATATAACCACAATAAGTTTTATAATGGAGCGAAAAGAAATAGATAGTAGCATAGACTAGATTCGGTCCAGGTCCTCCATTGCATTTCAACTTTACATGGGATCAAGCAGTCAGATCACACAGTCCAGGCCTCAACGCGCACCACAGCGGCTGGAGAGAGATGGCCTTGACGCCACGGTTCGACATTCTGAAGGCCACGTCGTGGAGGCGGGGCAGTGCTGCGCTGACATTCAAGCCAGGACCCGACCAGAACAGCTCAGCCGACGAAGCAGCACGAGGCCAGACAATGGGGTCAATGTTATGAGGTGACGTCTGTTCAGTCCAAATAAGGTGTTGGCCTAGAGGTAGGTATGGCCCAACATTATTTCCTGCGAGTTGCAAAGAAGACTGAGCAATTACTCACCACCGAGCACGAGCTGGCTTTCTGCCTCGGTTAAGTTTGCAGTTATATCGAAGGTATAAGACTGATGAATGTTCAAGAGTCAGTGATCGCGTCTCAGGTGGAGTTAATTTGAAATAGACCTTCTGCCATGTCTTGAAAGGGTCACACCAACTGTTACTATAAGAAGAACATAAGTATCAGTATTGATTCTGTATTTACCATAACCTCTGAATATTTACCCGTCTGGGTTGTTACCAACCCATCCGCCTCCTCCACAGTCCTGTCGTCACACATAATCAGCCGGGTGAAGTCAGATGAACGAGGCGAACTAACCAAGTAAAAGTAGTCAGAAGCGGCGTGAACAAGTCTGTATCCTTTCTGTGCTACAGCTGCAACATCATCAGAGGAGATCCAAACCCTACCAAGTATGAGGTTAGTTATAGGTCTTGATAAAACATAAGACGCATACATGACAATGGTTTTGTTCGACAGCGTAGTAACATTGAAGTCGAGGACCATCTCTGTCAATTAAGAAAATATCAGCACAGTTTCGCCAAGAATACATCGACCTTACCTTCCCAAACAATGGGTGTTTTGCCTTGCTCTTCCAATGCATCATGTGAAGATTTGGTGAACGTGCTCAGTGCTTCGGTGAAGGTCTGACCAGTCGAGTTCAGGATCTGCTGCGTCTGCGCATCCTGAGTGTAACATTCTTGGTTTATTTCATCACCGCCAGTGCTGAAATACTTGGAAGGGAAGAGCTTCGCAGCAGCGGAAATGAGCTCAGCTGTGAAGTTGACAGTTTCAGGTGCAGCAAATCTCAGTTGACCGGCAGGAGGTTCTTAATAAGGGCAATAAGAGCGAGCGCTAAAAGAAACTGAGAGGAATTTCAGTACCATTGGCAAAGGTGGCCCATGGGGTGGATTGAGGACACGCGACATGCTCAGGGTAAGCATCGGCGATGATCGCAGTGTGACCTGGCGTGTCAATTTCCTACAGGAAAAAAGCCTTGAGTGAAAGAAGCCCATCTGAGTATGATAACAAACTTACAGCAATGACATCTATACCACGCTAGTATACAGAGAATTAGAATATGAACTTGAAAAAACGTGAGGGGAAATCTACCTCAGCGGCATAGTTAATGATATCTTCAACGTCCGACTTGGTGTATACATTCGTTGACGAGTATGCTCCCTTGCTTGCGATCTGTTCGAAACCAGGGATTTCCAGAGGGAAGCTTTGGCTGTCGACTACATGCCAGTGGAAGGTGTTGATCTGTTATAATTGGTTGAAAGGAGGTACTCTCAGTAAATAAGTTAAACGAACCTTGACCCAACTCATAGCATCGATTTGACGCTTGATATCAGAAACAGGGAAGCTACAGTCCAAAGGTTCATAATCTCACTACTTTCTTAGAATCAAGAGTACTAACTAGTTGCGAGCGGTGTCCAACATAAATCCACGATACGGCTGCAGAATTTAGTAGAACAATGTCAGTTGAAACCACCACCTCGACGTGTTTTAAAATGTGACGCACGTAAAGAGGCCAGTCAGTGATTTCGATGGGAGCCTCTGGGTTGTAGGTGGTGCCATCATACTCGTACCAAAGTTGAGAGAATGTGGTAAGACCTCTGAACAAGCCAAGAGAGGAATTGGCTTTGAGGATGGCTGCAGAGCCATCGGAAGGAACGCTCAAGGAGTACGCCTCGTCGCGCTCCTCGATGTCATCCATGGCCTCTTCAGATACGCTTCGAAGAGTTTTAGGAGCTCCCGAATCCAAGGTAACGGTCAGTTTGCACAGTTCTTTGGCAGACTTAATGGCCGCTGCATCAGACGAACCACGTCCAACGATAAGACGACCGAGGTTATCGTGCGCCAAGAACGACGAAGTACGAGAAACGGCACTCTTGAGGTCGGAGGGTGCATTGTTGAAGGACAGGTCTATGTAGAAGTCCGAGGCAACGACGAGGGCGTCAGAACCAGTGGTTAAATTCTGGGGCAGAGGCCATAACGCATAAACGGGGGCAGAGGCCGCCAAGATGGCAGTGAGCACAACGACGAGCTTGGGTGCCATCGTGGAACTCGAGCAGCAATTCTGGTTAGAGAAAAAAAGTTAACATGTCTTGCCTTGGCCAATATATATGAAGTCACGACGCAACCATGCAAACGAAGGCTGGCCATCAGAACGAAATTATTGACCGCGTGATACCCAGGCAACCTATCGGACGCTCAACTTGACCCGTACAGATTCGCCATACAGAAGTCAGACATCGAGGCTCAGATAAGATTGCAAGACGCATGAGTGGAACATATGAACCAGGCAATGCCGTGGACGGGACTGCTTGTTCCTGTCAATCGAGTGAAAAGTGTAGACATGGACCTCTAAAATGAAAAGGTACACAAAGGCACCCATTCTAGCGCCCATATGTCTCACGCAATTCATGTGCTTCAGGTCAGTGCCCCCATCAAATCTCTTACACACACAAGACCACATTGACACAAAGGTGCTCACCTGACAAAAGCTTTGGCTTGAATTATACACCAGTCTCAAACGCAGCGGACCGGGAACAGGCAAACTATGTAAAATTGTAAATGTCATACTACCTCCTATCTATGTAAACTATTCCGAGATATTTGAACGAGGTTACACTGTCTACAATCTCAAAGCAGAAGGTCGTCTAATCCACCACCAGAAGCCTTAGAAGTACCAGAATTGTTACCACTAGCAGCTCCTCCTGTCACTCCTCCGAAATTCCCATATATAGATCCCGTGGCAGAATGCGACGATCTCTGTGCGGATCCCCAGATACCAGCCTGTACCTTTTCTTTCTCCAAGTCTTTCATCGACCTTCCAGCACCTGATTTGTTATTCGTACTCGCAGTCGGAGATCCCAGGGACATGGTCCATAAGTCGTCGAAGTTTGAGTTGGCTTTGGCAGGAGCAGGAGCAGGAGCTGCGGAAAAACGGGATTGAACGGAACCAGTGGGCGATAATGGCTGAGACGCATTGAATGGTTTGTTCTGGGTAGGTGCCATAGGCGACGAGAAAGACTGGCGATTAGCAGTGGGAGACATAATGCCAAACGACTGATTGCCATAGGCAGGAGGTGAGGCGGGCTTGGCAGCCTGCAATGGCTGCTGTGAGCTGAATATCGGAGCCGTTGGAGATACGACAGTGCGGGTATATATAGGAGGGCTTGGGCTGAGCATTTCCCTAAGGGTCGCCTTTGCAGCGGGGGCAGGGGCGGGAGCGGGAGCAGCAGGAGACATTGGTGCCGCTTGGAAATCGTCGAAATCGTCATCAACTAGTTGAAAAGTTAATACCAGGAGAGGCAACACTAATAAAGGCATCATCACCTTCTGTCGTAGCTGCACTCTGTAAAGACGGTAAAGCCTTGTTAGTAGCAAGATTGGACACGCCAGTGGACAAAGGTTCATCGTCAAATCCACCCAGTAGATCTACTTCGGGCTCTTTGGCCTTCGGAGGTGGGGCAGTAGGTGTACTTGAAGTCCTGAGAGGAGTGTTTCTAGAAGTACTGGATCGTGGAGCTTGCGATAGAGAGTTAGACCTGCGAGTCGTTGTCTCGTCATCTCCTGCACTATATTCTTCAAAGTCCCGCCTTCCTACGCTATCTCTGAACCCTGAGCCTCCGCCTCCGGAATATGATCCACCATATTCTATGAGGCACCAGATATGATAAACTGGGCAGAAAATCGTCCATTCACAGACTCACCTCGGTCAAAACCGCCTCCACTCATTCGGTCCCCGTAAGAACCACCGCCCCCGCCACCTAAAGTGTCATTTCCAAAGCCACCATAACGACTGCCACCGGAGGAAAAGCTCATCGCATCATTGCCTGTCCCTGTGTACTTATGCCGATTAGCTTTGGCTTTGCGACGTTCTGTACGAATGCTTTCGACGTCCGATAAAAGCTCGACAAGCTCCCGAGCGCGATTCCGTACTGCGACATAGATTGATAAAAAAGGTAAATCTATGGAAAACTTCACGGACCATTGATGCCCTCATCTTTGCCCTTATCGTCGATATAATGAAAGTTTCTGAGCATCTTCAGGGTGGAGACATGAGACCGTGCATCGTCGACTACTCGTTCACTACCATGCTTGACTAGATACTCAAGCAGTTGAAGGGCCTGTTCCCATATGTTTCAGTCTAAAATTCATTGTTATCGTTCGACACGGTACTTACTTTGTAGATCTGCCTCCATTGTCGGGCTTCCTTTTCCATAAATCGTGCATATATGCAAGGCATTATTTCATTAAAGTTTTGGCTTCAGGCAAGTGTCAAGATTGGTCATGTTATGCCAGCTGAATTCAGGGTACTTACAAATTGAAGGTCCTATAGGTTTTTTCGTCCAGGTCAGCGGTGAACACTAGCTTGCCTGAGGAACATACCCTTGCGCGATGTCCTGCATTAAGGTCGAACTGGCACCCCTGCATACTGATTTGACCTGATAGCTGACAATAGAGTATCTTTGACACCTACCACGGTTCGTCATTCGTTGCCTCCCTAACCTTTGCCTCCATTTCACTGACGTTGAGTACTACATTTTTCGCCTGCAGTCAAATGAGGGTCAGTGTTTTTTGCCGCCAGACGTGACGCAACATACCTGGTTATACATGCTTTTAATATCATACATTGTCAGGTTGGACAAGGTACTGGTGAGGGAGTCAAAACGATCCATGTTGGGCAATGACAACCTTGTTCTTCAGCTGAAGCCTTGAAAAGTTGAAGTCTGAACTTGGTCTGAACCAAGGAAGTGTCTCGGTGACTGCGTGGAAGGCGGCAGTGTCGTGCGAATAATGTTACATAATAAAGGTTAATAAAAGATATAACATCCACGTGATCTGTTATATTTCCGCGATATCAGCTTCGAACGCAAAGAAGCACAGCGGAACACACTTTCTGTCTCTGCCATCTGGTGAAGCCCATCAAAGGGTCTTATTTTCGCTGCACGCTAGCCGAGTTATCACCAAGTATTTAACCTTTGACAACTGGGAAAACATCGGCGGTGTGCTCTCTGTGCAAGGCTCTGACGAGATTCACGAGGCATCCAACGACTTTTCGTTTATCCCACACAGTTTAGCATCTAATACCATACTGTACCCACCCCTATCTTCGGCATGTCATATTGACGTTCCGTGGCCTACAGGAGTTGATTGTGAGTGTTATCAACCAACTGAGATGCTCTGGCGGTTGACTACAGCGTTTTATAGCGATTCTTGACCTTTAAAGTGTTCACTCATGCCTTCATTCTTGTCACGTCTTCGGACTCGCGCTACTAGTCAGTCCACAGTATCTTCGCTTTCTAGTTCCGCTGCAGTTCCGGTTACTCCCATTGGAACCCAAGAGACTCGCCTTCCAACCCAACTACCCTCAGCATTCACCGTCAACCGTAAGATATTAGAGGATCCAGATTCGTACTTGGAATCAGAAGGGGAACCCGTTATCCGCGGTTTAACTCCCAATCGGCGGCACTCTGTAGATGGGAGCAACAGGGGATTTCATTTTAATCGCCCTCAGCCACCTCTTGATAGTACCCTTGAAGCGGACGAACAGGGGGCGCAACCACAGACATCGAGTTCGGCGGTACAATCGGCTCCAACCAAGATGAAATTTGCCGAACGTATCTCGCAATTCTCGTCCGGTGGTGAATGGTCTACTTTTGGTAGACATAAAGATCGACAGACACCCAAGATTGGCGAATTTTCTGAACAGAGCTCTCCACGACAGTCTCGGATACGGAATTCATATTCTCCATCTCTACGACGCACGTATAGCAACAAGAGGAGCAAAGCTCCCAGTACCGCGGAGAGCATTCGCTCTACCATGACGGCTAATCGTTCAGCCAATCCGTCCCGTCCATCCACTGCCCCCCATGAGTCTCAGTTACCGTCAAGAAACCAAAGCAGAGATTCATTCGGTGCATCAATGGAGAATGCTGCCGATAGTAAACGTTCATCACCAACGACTTCATCGAAACGACTCCCACGAACACCGAGCAGGCCTCGCTCGAATACAGCTCCTACAGTGCAGTCTTCCAGATCCTACATTGTGCAGATGTCCACCCCTGCTTCTCAGGAGTATAACTTTGATTCTCCCCGCACTTTCGGTTATCCGACTCCTCCTGATACTCGTTCCGGATTTATATTCGCGCACCCTTCCCCTCCACCACCACTGCCTCCCCTCAATCATCCGGAATTGACCAATGTATTATCTTTCCAGCCAAGAGTTTTCGCCGGTGATGTCCCTAAAGCATCTCAGTCTTGTATACCACTTCGTCAGGCTGGCCACTCGAAAACGCTTCCTGCTCGTTTTAAGAAGTTATCAGGAGATGAAAATGCTATTCCCCCGTTATCCAAGACGTTTGAGCGCTCAATTCGTCATCATACAAGTCTTCCAGGTGCCCATGAAATATTTGATTCTCCTCTCGAGGACCGACCCGAGCTCACGCGAAAGCATTCTCGTGCCAGGACTATATCTGGTCGATTCAAACTTAAAAGGCGTTCCAGTGCTGACTGGTGTGCTCATCACGCTACGATTGGTGTCAACTCTGGAAGTGATCACAGCTGGCCGGCAGATGTTTCCAGAGAGATTTTGAGACTATCTCTCGCTCAAGGTGATACCGCGACTGCATCCGGTGTATCCGGCAACATCATTCGGCCGGCATCCTCCGGGAAAAACAAGGAGCTAGCACCACGTGGTCCCAGCGTGCCTACCGACCCTGAGGCACTCGTATCAGAACCAGAATCATTTTCTCCTGCTCGACTTTCTTACCATCGCACCTCTCGTCCAGAAGGGGTGTTCTCTTTGCAAGGTATGTCCTTCTTATGTTTGACGCGTGGTTTATTTTACCTTTCTTACACTGTGGTACTTTAGGTGGAGAAGACCTTGAATTAATTGGTCCTATATCGGGTCCACACCACGCTCTTTTCGGTAGTGCAAGCTGGGACAAAATGACTGAAGATAGGTTACATGAAGCAGCAGCTGTTAGTGTGGAAAGCTCCGCGTTAGCAGGAAAAGTCGAAAATGCGCAGGCCGCAAGGCAAGCAGCATTGATACAAGATACCTCCGCAGCTTCCATAGTTAAAAAGCTCGGTTCACCATTGATACAAAAGTCTCGACAGTCTGCATCGCTCGCGTCGCCCATTTCTGAGACTCCTTCCCGGCACTCTTCTGTTACTAAATCGTCAACCTCACAGCCACCATCGACCGTTGTAACTCCTTTAAGGACCATGAGCGATAAGGGAAAAGGGAAACGAAAAGCAGAAGAGGTGGATATTACACCACCTGATCAGAAGAAGGAAGGTCAGCGGGCAACGTTTGTCATTCCCGCCGAAGGCAGAAGTTGGTCCTTTTACGTTATGTCATTGTACACGTTTCTAACTCGTGCTTGATTCCCTCCAGCTCAGCGGATATCTGCGAGCGGATCATCATCGCACGCCCCTTCTTCTTATCATCGCAAACGAGCCCGACTCTCCTCTCCCCCACCTCCTTCTCAGTCCAGACCTACATCGGCCCAAACCAACCAATTTGGTTCTTGGTCGAGCCACACCAGCTCTCGCGCACTTCCAGCACCCCGCGCACCTTCGCATGCTGCGTCCACTCGTTCAAACAACCCACAATCTCTTGCAAGGCAACCATCCGACCGTCGTCGTAGCATGTCCCAAATCTCGATACCAATTAGTGCCCTCGTGTCGCCACACGTTCCATCTATTACCACGTCTTCCAAGTTCCATATGCGCGATCCACGCAGACCACCGAAAAAACTTCACGATACTGAGTGGTCACTGAGATTTAAGACTGAAGATGAACCTGGCTCACCTCTCCATGCATGGGCATTTTTCATCGGTTTTATACTATTCCCAGCGTGGTGGATTGCTGCGCTTTTTTTTCGAGTCCCAAAAACAAGAACAGTTGGCGAACCGGAAATAGAGAAGGCAGTAACGATCGATGATCCCCAAGTTGAGCACGGTGCGTGAAACACTGTCACCCGCTACACGAGTTTGCTGATTATCCTGTGTAGATGCCAAGACGTGGCGTTTTCGTTGTCGTGTTATGTCGATCATATCTGTGTTCACCTACATCCCATTCATCGTTCTGGTCGCCATATTTGTTCCTCGATAACCCAAGCCGTTCTCATCTTTCGCATCGGCATCTCATCATCCTGCCGGCACTGGACACTGAACATTGTATAGCGCTGAACTGTCTTTGGACTGCCACAATCGTCATTCTTTTAGGTTTTAGATACCATTGTTTTTATAACATTCTGTTATTTGTGTTGTGAGAGTATGTATAAGAGCTGCGTTGTTGTTCAAACTGTTTCAATTATACCGATAGAGTAGCGATTCAATACCTAATTTCCATATGATTAGTATGGCCTCGATTTTAGTGGGAATCAGTTGCAGCGTTATGGACTTCAATTAGTACACTGGATATTAGGGGTGGTATGATGTCAAGGTGTACAAAAGGGCAATAAGAAGTTCCATTATGTAGAAATGTGCATGATAAGGATACGATATAAATGTAAAAGGTAAGGTATTGCGAGCTAGATCTCATAAGCCCCGATGGTACCAGATGAAAGCAGCTCCAAGCCAGTTCCATCCGTCGTACACTGCGAGAGAAAACCATCGGTCGAGAAAAGGTAAATTGTGGCATCGTATGAGTCCTGGTTTGCATCCTCTATCTCGCAGGTCGAGGTACTCGAATAATAGTCGAAAACTTGGTAAGCCCTTTGCAGCAAGAAGGGCAAGCTTTCATCTATATCAGCATCTTGGGGATGCCAGGATGTTTGCATATCGTCAAAGAGAGCTTCCATGTCTTTGGCATCTTCTTCGCCGAGATCGCTTAGAGATAGATCTGTCATATCGGAGACATCGCTCAAGAAGTCGGAGTCGATATCCACAGCACTGCTGTCCGGACCATCTTCAATGTCACAGGACGTTATCACGATCGGTGGAGCTGGTCCCAGGGGGTGACGGACAGGAAGAACATGGTACATTGGTGCATAAGAAGGATTGTAGAGCTTTTCGGACGTATCCTGGCATAATGCGAGGTAACCGACGACATGCTCGTAGGTACCAATGGCGAAGCAAATGTTGAGGGAAGGGTGTAAGAGCATATTTTCTTGGACGAGATGCTCGTCTAACACTTTCTGTGGCCCGGTCGCGTGTTGCATGGCCTCCGCATTTATGTCGTGGCAGTGGTTCATGGTGAGGCTATCACAATGCAGTCGGCTCCGAGGATGTAAATTCGGTGCTAGAAAACTTGGTAGTGAAGAAGGAAACGCGTAGCTTGACTATAGTTTGGTAGTGGATTTTTCCGTCATTTATAGCATTGTTGTGTGGTCGCTTTGGCGTCTGCGCGAAGCACACAAGGTGCGCTTTGGTCCCCACATTCGTGCAAGTACATGAGATGAACAAAAAACAATAGATAGTAATAGCGAACACACACGTGGGCTGCACAAGGTGATCGTGATGTCTACATGGAAACAAGTTTCTGTGTCTGATAACTAGACGCTATGGAGCTGCTTGATATCGTGGCGCCTAGATATTGTTAGCGATGGTCCTAGCTTGCATCTGAATTTGTGCTTGTAAACAAAGCGGGTCCACTACCTCTGACTTACATTACGAATACATGCTCTTCTTGACTTTCAAGGCTGGCAGAGATGAAGTAAACTTTCTAGCTTCTGGATAAGGAAGGAAGGAATCCATATAGACAAAATCGAGTACAGGAAAAGACTGGACATTAGGCAAAATGCGACTTGAAAATACGAAGAGGGATACGAACTAGCTGAGCTACATCGACGCTTCATCTCTACTAGCAGTACCGGTTTGAGTGCGGACCATCCGAGTCACTGGGCCGTCCATTATTGTTGGTTAAAAGTAGGGTGTAGCACGGGTATGGGTCACACCGCGGGTTTAGGGGGGTACGGGTACGGTGTTCAAAATCTATACCCTCAGCAACACCGTACCCGTTTGTGTGGTATACGGGTTTGATACGGGTGGCTGTGATATTCGGATTTCGCCTGCCTCTTGCTTCTGTCTTGTACCAATCAACGCTCAAAAATGGGAACACTGACATCAATGTTCATCTAAAAGAAAAGAAGAGTTTCCTTGCTGCTCTTTTACGGTAAAAGGAAGCATCAAGACAATGTTGATGAAAACCTTGGCATAAGGTGCGTATAAATGCTGGACTGAAGTTGAAATTTAACACGCATTCCACATGTTGACAGTTTCAACCAGTACTGGTGCTGGTGACGGCTCTTCAACCAAGTCCCATCCAACATCTGAGTCCTCTAGTCTTCATTCAAATATTACATCCTCCGTACAGTCTGCAAACACTGCAGTCAAAAAAAGTATCACACTTCTGATTCGGCCACTCAAAAAGGTGAAAACTTCACTTTCTAAACCTTCCGAGTCAACTCGCTCTGCCAGCCCAATCTGCATTGATGATTCAGTCCAACCTCAAGGAGATGCCCTAATAGCTGCTACCAAACCTGATCATGTCGTACAACTAGGTGAGTTTTGACAGCAGCAGAGAGCACAGCACTAATTCATACTGTAGAGGCCCTCGAAAAAACCTGGCGCTCGCAAGTGTAAAACAAGTGCAGGTGGTGTTCGTCGCTACCAAGACTCAAAGGATAAGGCTTCTACCGCTAACTTGAAGCATCATGCCATTGGCTGTTGGGGTCAAGAGACAGTTGATGCTGTCTTCGGTGGCCAGAAGGCAAACCCTCCTAGTGGCTCAATTTTCTCAGCATTTGCATGCAAAGGACAACAGCCAGTACAATATACGCATAGAGCACACACTAACACTGATGTTCGGTGAGCTTACATTCCCCCATCAACTAGTGCTACTGTCATGTCTCGATTAGTGCAAACCTTGTGCAGTGGATAACAGAAAGTAATCGTCCCACACGCATCATCAATGATCGAGCTCTACGTGAGCTCTTATCTGCAGGGCGACCAAATATTGAACTGCCATCCCATTTTACTATCTCACGTGATATACAAGCATCATTTGAAAAATGCCAAGAGCAGATAGGTAATCTTTTGCAAGTAGGTCTCTCATGTCTTCAGGACAGTGGCCGCTCAAATATTGACTTGCCTTTGCAGGAACATCCTGGCCACCTTCATTTTGCAACAGACGCATGGACATCTCCGAATCACCATGCTTTTATTGCTTGGACCGTTCATCTGGAGTACAATGGCCAGATGATTTGCTTCTTACTTGACATTATTGAAGTAGCAAAGGTATGCCGGGTTTGCGACGTTGGTATAAATCATATCTAATTGAGTGTATTTTAGTCCCACACTGGAAAGACTATGGCGAAAGCATTTCAGGAAATGCTTGAGCGTTTCGGTCTTGAGCAAAAGGTTCTTACAATATCGTCCCTTGTTCTCCCTTGTTTCAATCAGCAGCTGATAAGGGATCAAGGTGCTTGTTGTTACCATGGACAATGCGACATCAAATGATACACAAACAGCTAAACTCTCAAAGCTAAACAATTCCTTCAGCACCTTTAACCGTGTTAGATGTTTCAATCATACCCTCCAGCTCTGCGTGTGTCCTTGGACGAGCTTCAAGAATATCTATGCCAGCCTGTTGAAAAGACGAAGGACCCGCTAAAGTGGTGGGTGAATAATCAACACTCTTATCCGAACTTGCATAGGATGGCACTCAACTACCTTAGCATTCCTGGTAAGCCTCAAGTGCATGATATACTTGTTCATGCTGAGCAACATTCTAGCAACCTCAACTGCTGTAGAGCGGATTTTCTCCCAAGGCTGGCAGCTGCTTCACTTTACTCGTAATCGCTTATCTCCTTCCTCAACTCGAGCCTTTCTCTGTCTGGGCTCATGGCTCCGATGTGAGCTCATTTCGAGTGCAGATCTTGTGAAAATCATTAAACAGTTAGGAAAGCGTAAGCTAGATACGACAGAGGCTATTGATGTACAGTAGATACTCTCAAATTTGTATTGCTTCAGCTCATCTCAACGTTTTCTGGTTCCTCAGCCCGCGGGTATTTGCACTACCGTGGATACCCTAGTATACCGCGGGTCCTAACGGTATTACCGTACCCGTACCCTTGAAGGGTGCGGTGTTGGCGGGTACGGGTACGGTGTTGATTTTCTGACGTACGGGTACACCCGTGCTACACCCTAGTTAAAAGCGTTTCAAGTTGTGTATTTCGTAGAAGAAAATCCTAAATGGGCTATGTCTTGTTCAAATGAACTGACCTGGAACCCACTGTCACTCAGGCTGAGGATACGGTCGCAGCGGTGGTATCGATTGGTTTGCAGCTCAGATCAGCCTCCAAGTCGGACATATGCGCGTGGCCGTCAGTACGCGTCACTCTCGGTAAATGTGGGTTTCTGAAATTCCATATAATCATATTCAAGTTGTACACTGTCGTGTTGCTTTGTCTCCGTAATCTTGTCACCAAATTTCAAGCCGTTAGTTTCAAGTCTCTTGGCTGGGATATTCACAGGTCTTTCTTGACGGCATCAGAAGCTAACAGTGCTATAAGCCCAGTCCAAATGCGTATTGAAGAGGTAAGGTGAGTACTTGGTGGTTTGAAGGAGAGATTCGCTCAGTTATCTTCCAGAAGAGATGTCATACTTAATGAGTAATCCTTGCACCACCGTGACTGACCCAGATCTTCCTGGTGTCCAATTGGTGAACTCATCGCGTCCTATCTAGTATTTGTTTTCTTCTCAAATGACTCATGCCTTGCCGTCATAGGGTACATTCTGGACAATGCGAATCTGCAGCACTCAGCTTTCCTGGCGTTGGCGGGAAATTGTCATCTCAAACGAGCGCAGATAAGGCATTTCCGTCAAGGTTCTCCAGGTAGTACTAGCTTATTTTATCTATATCACATGACTCTGACACTTTCAAAAAAACCGGACAATTACTAAAGGTTTCTCATTGTCAAAGTGACTGTTATACGTTGGGATCTAGCCACACACCTGAGAATGCTTCTTGCAATGATAACAGCGTCCGACCGGGCCAGAGACAGCATAGATGAAGTGAGGTGAGTAATGTGATATGACGCTGGGCGTTCCCAGAAAGCACGTTTCTAAGATACATGATGACAGAGACAGTCCCTAAAGACTGGTCATCCAATATTCCGCATAGAGTCGTTGGTTGCAGCATTTCACTTGTGGAAACAAAATGCACGTTCACAACCATTCATGTAGACTCTGCTGTGGACAACATCCGGAAAGCAAAAGAAAATAAGGGCGCAATAATAATGTGAGATACAATCAGTGAGTTTTTCTATCAGTAACATACTAACTCGAGTTCGGTACCGGTGCTTTTGGAGTGACTCGAAGCTGACTACAACGCTTAGAAAGTGAGTTGATTTCAAAGGGTTCGACATACTGCCGGTTAGTTCTTTTCTTTACGTGGACATAGATGGCCGTTCGACGCGTCAGTCAAGTTCGAACGGCTCGTCAATCAAGGGGGCACTAAAGACATTCGAGGGGGTATAAAAGGACATTTAACGAGGCATGATAGATTTTCAAACAAAATCACCTCTGTCTACTAAATCACTGAACAATGTCTACATTTTGGGTCCCCAAGGCTAAACCAGCCAACAGGCTCGCTCGCTATCGTGCCTTGTCTCCACTAGCAAGTGTGCATGTTTCTCCTCTGCAGCTCGGTGGCATGAGCATCGGTGACAAGTGGGAGAAACTTGGTATGGGGAGCATGAATAAGGAATCTTCATTCAAGCTCCTGGATGCTTTCTACGACGCCGGAGGCAATTTCATTGACACGGCTAACAACTAGTAAGTATTGTTACTTCAACTTGCTTCACTCTGGATGTTTATTCATTCCTACAGCCAAGACCAAAGCTCCGAAGAGTTCATTGGAGAATGGGCAGAACAGCGCGGAATACGTGACCAACTCGTTATCGCAACAAAAGTAATGCACTATTTAACATTCATTATCCATTAACTCACGTCTGCATCTAAGTATACCACAAACTTTCAACGTGGAAACAGTAACATCAAGCAACACGCCATGTACGCGGGAAATAGCTTCAAGGCAATGCATATCAGTGTCGAGGCTAGCTTGAAGAAGCTTAGGACTTCCTATATCGATATTCTCTATGTCCATTGGTGGGATTATGACACCTCAGTGGAAGAGGTAATGGACGGCCTTCACACTTTTGTACAGCAAGGGAAAGTGCTATACCTTGTATGCAGTGAATGTCTTTGTTTGACATTACATGCGCTAACATGTGCCTATTACGACAGGGCATCTCCGACACTCCAGCCTGGATAGTATCCAAAGCCAATCAGTATGCTCGCGATCACGGGAAGTCACCCTTCGTGATCTACCAGGGTGCGTGGAATGTTATGGAACGATCCTTCGAGCGCGACATCATCCCTATGGCCCGCTCTGAAGGCAAGTACTTCGAAAGGCAACTTTGCTATCCTTGTCATTATCATCTAACACTTTCCTCCCTTTTCTCACGGACAGGCCTTGCTTTGGCTCCATGGAACGTTATTGCTGGAGGTAAATTCCGAACCGATGAAGAGGAAGAACGTCGCCGACAAACTGGTGAAAAGGGTCGCACAATCGCCAACCCGAACTGGGAGCGCAATGAAGATGAGAAGAAAATGTCAAAAGCTTTGGAAAAAGTGGCTCAGGAAGTCGGTGCGAAGCATATCACTGCCGGTAAGTAGGCCTGTGTTTTTTCTTGGACGCAGCACCAAACGTTGACCCACCTGCACTGTGATTACTACAGTTGCTATCGCATATGTTATGCAAAAGACGCCTTACGTTTTCCCAATCATTGGCGGAAGAAAGGTCGAGCAACTCGAAGCAAATATCGAGGCACTTGAGATTTCACTTTCATCTGAGCAGATTGCTTACTTGGAAAGTATCCTTCCATTCAATCCTGGCTTCCCTCATGCCATGATCGTGAGTGGTCTGCTTTAGTTGTGCAATGAATACCGTTTCTCATTCCCTTCTTTACCCAGGGAGACGATACTCGGCACAACTATCTCTTATTATCAGCTGCGTACTTGGAGAAACAACCTTTGTGCCAGGCCATTCGTCCTGAGAAAGAATAAGCTACTTGCAAATTATGTCTTCCTTGTATTAATGGGAGCTTTTGTTATTGGTGGCAGTTGGGATAACCTGAAAGAGGTTATTCCCAACGAGGTTCATGTATTCGTTGACTGTATGTATCAATGTATGATGTATGCACTTGCAATCTACCTTGTTATCGTTATCGCAAATGCGTGTCGCGGAAGTTGGTTGGTTTGCTCCGGAAGATTTATTAGAGGCCGGATTAGCTTTCGGGGCCGGTGTCACGGTGAGCCTGACTGAGAGCAAGCGCGGTGGGGGGTTTTCAGAGAACTCCATATAATCCATATGGTATGGTTTGCCTCCTGTGATAATGTGACCAACCATCAACAAATTGATGCGACCGTGGTAGCTCTGTGCTTATAGTGGTCGGATGGTTACAGTTGAAAACTCTAATCACTCCGAGCTTCGGCATCGCTATTTTAAATCTCCGTAGTAAATAGTTAGCTGATAGACTTGAATATTAAAATTGATTATAAAAGATAAGTCTTGCGTATGGGATCGAGATCAGAGAGCAAGTGATTGGGTACCACAAGTTCAATTTATTCCAAGATAATCATGACGGACAGTGCTGCTTGGTACAAGGAAAAAAGAAATATGTATCTGTCAAGAAATGAATGGCTTCTATGCGTTATCAGACTGGCACACTGAGATAGACATGTCCATCTAGAACTGTCAGTGAAGACGTTACAAGTGAGAATAAAAGTAAAGAACATACTGGAGTGCGTGAGAATGATACTAGGCCCAAGGACAAACAGTAGTTGTTGCAGATATGATTCTTAGGGAAGTCATGTAGCGTCTGGGTCCAGTTGCCATCACCGAAGCTTTTAGCATACTCCCTAAAATACCACAATGACATGAGTGAGTTTGAATATCAACAGCAAAACTTACGGTGTTGTGATAACCTGGCAGTCTGTCAAAAGCTCACCCGCACCTGATTGGTCTACATAAGACATTTAAATTGGACAGCGGAACAAACCAACCTTGGAAGTCAGAGAGAAACACTAGGCCATCAGTCATGTTGTATTGTGCATGCTGCGCAAAGCACAAGAAATCCGCTATGTTTAACTCTGACCCCTCTAGATTCTTCCTCGGCACTGCACTGTTATTGTTGATGTATTTTACGAATTTACTAATAAAACTAAGTGAAACTCAGCCGCTGCCCAAGAGGCTATAGAAACAACTTTACTATTTACCTAAGTGAAACTACAATAGATGTTAGTTTAAGGTGATCTCTAATAAATGTAATGTAACATACCTCAGCTGCTGCCCGAGAGGCTATAGAAACAACTGAGGTATTCCTATACTAAACCCCCTACTACTTATAGTCGGAGGTGCTACTCGCTACAGTATAATGACTCCTAGGAGTACAATTGTGCTCCTAGGAGAACAATGGCTGCTTCAGCAGAGACCGGGTTTATCCGGTTTTGTCACTCCCACTCGAGTGCAACCGTAGTCCCATAGCTTTAGAGAATTTCCAGTGTTTTTCATGAGTGAGGGGTTTAGTGAGAATGTCTGCAACTATATCTCCTGTAGGAATGTATCTGATTACTGCCTCTCCCTTTGATACTAAGTCATCTTGGATAAAATGATATTTCCGTTGAATGTGTTTTGTGCGAGCACGGAACTGTGGATCTCGTGTAAGAATGATAGCTGCTTGATTGTCACAGTGCAATGTTGTAGGTCCATTTTGAGCATGTCCAATTTCTTCAAAAAAAGTCCGAAGCCATGCAAGGTGTTGTCCAGCATTGCTCAATCCAATGTACTCTGACTCCGTGGAGGATAAAGCTACCATGCTTTGTCTTTTGCTTGTCCAGGAGATTGCTCCTCGGATGGTGATAAAGACAAACCCTGATGTTGATCGAGATGTGTCTGGGTCTCCAGACCAATCTGCATCTGAATATCCATAGAAATCCATGTCCATGGAGACATCTGTGCCATCATATTGTAGTTCCATGTCCCTGGTTGCTTTCAGATATCGGAGAACACATTTTGCAGCTTCCCAGTGATGGCTCCTTGGAGCTGAGCTATGCCTGTTTAGTATTCCAATGACGTAGGCAATGTCTGGGCAGGTTCCGAGCATGGCATACATGAGGGAGCCTACAATTGAGAGGTATGACACTTGACGCCCTTTAATATGCATCTTGTGTTGCACAATATCTTCCCCTGGAGCATTTGCAAGGAGTTTTGATCTATGGGCCATTGGTGTCCATACTGGTTTGCAGTTCTTCATTCCAGTACGCTCCAGGACTGTGTCAATGTATTGGCATTGCAATAGGGATATTGTTTTGAACAATCACGTTGGATTTCTATTCCGAGGATGTATTTTGCTTCTCCAAGGTCCTGCATTTTGAATATGGATTCGAGTTTGGCTTTTGTGATATCCATGAATTTTCGGGATGAAGCTCCTAGGAGGAGGTCATCTACATAGACAACAACAAAGCATATTTGTTTGTTGTCCCGGAATACATAGAGACATGTTTCTGCATTTAGTCTTGTGAAACCGAGCTCCTGGAGCTTGCAATCAAAAGTTTTGTTCCATGTACGACCAGTTTGTTTTAACCCGTAGATGGATTTCTTCAATCTCCAGCAGTATCCAGGTTGGATAGGAACACCCCCTGGAGGAAGCATGTACAGTTCTTCTTCAAGTTCTCCATTGAGATAAGCTGTGGATACATCCATTTGATCAAGTTCTAGGTTGTACTTTGCTGCCAGGGCTAGAATAATTCGGATTGACTCTAAGTTTGCAACTGGAGCAAAAACCTCCTGGTAATCAATCCCCTCCCTTTGAGTAAAACCTCGTGCAACAATCCGGAGTTTGTATCTCTCAATGTTTCCGTTTTGATCAAACTTGATCCGGAACACAGGTTTTGATGTGATGGGTTTTAGTCCCATCATATACTGCATTAGTATTGAGACTTAGGAGTTCCTCCTCCAAGGCAGACTTCCATAATTCTCCATCCGGACGTGATAAGGCTTCCTTTAGTGTCCTTGGAAGGTCTGTGTTAGATGGACCGGTACTTGCTATTCCAGCAAAGAATGTCTCCTCTGTATCAGATGTTTCTTCATGAACCTCAGGAGTGTTAGGTTTCTCCATGGAGTTGTAATGCTGCTCTTTTCGAGACTGTTCCTCACCTAGAGTCCTTTGATAATCTCGGTTTTTGTCTGCAGGACGGGTCTGGCGACTGCTTCTGCGTACTCCTAGGACTTCAGCAGGCATGACTGCTCTTTTAGGAACTTGTGCAGGTACTCCAGGGAGTAGACACATTTGTGTATTTGTTGCCCCACTCACTCCTGAAGGTGTTGAATCACTCCTCGGAGGCGTTGGATGACTCCTTGGAGGTGTTGTATGCCTTCCAGAAGCTGATCCAATGGACAGGCTGTCTAGCTGTATTCGGACTTTTTCCACATCAGCTGGCTGTATGTTGAGGGGCTGTCCTCCCACTGACTGTAACTCTACTTTGGCTTTCCGTTCTGAAGATGGCCAGTGTTCAGGTCTTGGTTGTAGAGACTGTTGTGGAGGGTGTCTTAGCTGATCAGGTGCTCCCACTGCTCTCAGAACGTCTCCACGGAGGTATTGCCCCACTGCTCTCGGAACATCTTCATGCTGATATGGTTCCATTGCTTGTGGAACGTCTCCTTGGAGATGTGGTTCCATTTGCAATTCATTTGGATCTCGGATCCGAGGGTCAGGATCATCCTCCTCCAATGTATTTTGGTCTGGATAGTGAGCATTCTCTGGAATGAGTCCCTCCCACTGATCTGTGCTAGTGTCTGTGTTCCAGGGAGCAGTGTCGTCCTTTTGTACCTTTCCGGATTCATTAAATATGACATGCCGACTGGAAAACACAGTTCGTTTTTCAGTGTCTAGGAGTTTGTAGGCTTGCTTTCCATGTGTGTAGCCAATCATTATGGCTTTGCGCCCCTTGGAGTAAAACTTCCCTTGCCTTTTGTCTTTCAGAATCAAGGCATATGCTTGGCATCCAAAAGGGCGAAACAAAGTTGGATCAACTCTACTTTTAAACAGTATTTCATATGGGGTCTTTCCATGGAGTCCTGATGCTGGGCTGCGTGCTGTGATATATGCAGCTGTTTGCATGGCATCTACCCAAAATGACTTTGGGAGCTTGGAATCATGGAGCATAGTGGTTGCTAATGTAGCCAATGTCTGATTCATGCGTTCTGCAATGCCATTTTGTTCCGGAGTATCTGCAGCTGTAGTTTCTTGGATGACACCATCTCCTCGGAGTTGATTTTTGAATGCATTGCCAGTAGATTCTCCTCCCCCATCGCTCCGGAGGAATTCTGTGTACAGTGGAGTGAAGTTTTCTTCTCCAAAATGAGTCCGGAAGAATGTTTGGACATCTTCTTTCCATTGCTTGTATCGTTCCAGTGCTTCACTTTTATGTTTTAGGAAATATATCCATGGAAATTTGGAGAAATCATCTACAATGATAATCCAGTACCGAAAACCCTCCCTGGAAGTTGGTTTGATTGGTCCTCCAACATCTGTGTGCACAATTTGTATGGGGTGCTTGGTCGGTTTCCTCTAGTGGACTTGAAAGGTAATTTCTTCATCTTTCCTAAAGCACAAGGTTCACAAAACTCCGGGGTTCCAGTAAGGGTGTCTATGTCCTGGAGCTGTCCTTTTGTAACCATTCGTTGCAAGCGGTCCATTCCAATGTGTCCCATTCTCCTGTGCAATAAATTTACATCTACTGCTGCAAAAGCTGACTCCGGGTTGATTTCGGGTTTTGCTTGGATGTGATAAAGTCCTCGCTTGTGTAACGCAGTGAGGATAAGTTCCTCCTTTTTCCAAACTTCACAAGCATTTGACCCTGCTGGAAAAAATGTTGATAATCCCGTTTTGGACAATTTGTGGACAGAGATGAGTGCTAACGTGAAGTTTGGCACAAGTAAGACATTTGACAGTGCAATATTGTAGTCCTTTTTGCCAACAGTTGCTTGTAGGATTACTGTTCCAATGCCAATGGCATTTACAGAGGATTCATCCCCAAAACTGATTGTCCTCGGAGGATGCAGAACATGGTATGTTCCCGGCTCAAACCAGGAGCGGTGAGGGATCATGTGGGATGTTGCTCCGAAGTCAATAATAATTGTTGTTTTGGTCTTATCGGGTTCCGACACAAGGTAAGCTTGAATGCGTTTAGCAAGGGGCTTGGAAATATGTACATGTTCCAATGCAATATGACTTTGTTCCTCCTCGGAGTCAGATCCAGATGATTGCTCCGCTGTATTTGCCTTTTCCTTCTCTTTTCCTTTATCCTTGTGTCTTTCCTTTCCCTTCTTCCTTTGACCTTTTTCAGCTGACTGAAGTGTTCAACACTCCGAGGTGTTGTGTGATTTGGCTTTGTGGAAGTTACACCATTTTTCCTCGGATTTGAGTGCTGATTCAGAACCTCCAGGGGCCTTCCCTGACTGTCGTGCAACTTCTGCAGTGATCTGGATCTCAACTGCATCAAAGGTAAGTTTATTTTCTTCAATCGTGTTGATTACTAATGACTGAAATATTTGCCATTCAGGAGTGCATGGGAGAGATTGGAGAAGAGCGAAAGCCATGAGTTTGGTATCAACTCCTAGTTTCATTCCGGACAGGTGTGAATCAATTGTCCGGATTTTTGCAATGTGGTCCTGGATAGGTGATGTCCCATTCCAGGACAATTTGGTGAGTTGCTGGAATGAATAGAAGGCCGAGGCAATGTTGGATGTTTGATGGAGTGAGACAAGTTTATCAAATAACTCCTTGGAGCTGGTGAGGTCTCCAGTCCTCATTAGGAGGGCATCAGAGATGTGGTCCTGGATGATTCCATGTGCCTTCTCATCCTTAAGTATCCAGGTGATCTCAGGATCCTCCAAGGAGGTAGGTTTTCCTGGTGAAGGCTTAAGCTCCTCTCCAGTAACAACCCAGAGAACTTTTTCCCGACGTAGCTTTGAGATGATCCGGAGTTTCCATATCTGAAAATTGTTGGGTCCAGTGAGAACTGGACATGCAGATGTATCGCGTGCTGTGGTCATGGTTCCGAGATTGCCGTTTCAAATAAGAATTATTTCCTGCATAGCTTTTGCGCACCAGGGCTCATAACCTAATAAACCTATATGAAACTACAATGGATATTAGTTTAAGGTGATCTCTAATAAATGTAATGTAACATACCTCAGCCGCTGCCCAAGAGGCTATAGAAACGACTGAGGTATTTCTATACTAAATCCCCTACTACTTATAGTCGGAGGTGCTACTCGCTATAGTATAATGACTCCTAGGAGTACAATTGTGCTCCTAGGAGAACAATGGTTACTCCATGGAGTGGTGGCTATGCTCCATGGAGAACAATGGCTGCTTCGGCAGAGACCGGGTTTATCCGGGTTTGTCAGAGCACAAAAGGGATATCCACTTGTGAAAAAAAGTCTGATAGCTCTTGGAATATCAGAACATGTCATGCAGAGAACAAAATATCTTACCACATGGGCTCTACAATAGGTTTTCTGCTAGCTTCTATTTCTCTGTAGTGAGAGCATAAACTTGCAAACTATATGATAGATCAGTGGTAAACATGATAATCTCATTCTGAAAAGGGACATGAGTGCACAAGCAAATAATGTCTGAATTCCATGTGTTGGCATCCTTTGGTCCAACCTTATTTGATGGGTATCTGGCCCTCACTTGAAAATAATAATACTCTCAAATGCAGCTTGGAAAGTACCACTATAATATACCCTCCATGCTAGACTTGAAACCTGCTCATAATATGAGTTTTATCTGACATAAAGTCTTGAATAATCTGATGGCCAACCTTTGAATGCAGGCACAAGGCAATAGCCTCTTTAACACAAGTTATTTCTATGCCAGCCTTTTTTGCAAGACTTATAGCCTACTAATGAATTGTCCTTACCATGGAATTATTGTAAGCAATTTTTGCTTTGTCAACTTCATGGAGGGAGGTGCTGCTGTCACCATTAATGCCACTAGCTTCTTTGTCCAACAGCTCACAGTTTAATGGACCTTGTCAGAACCATGACCTTTGGAGTCGTTAGATTTTGGAGGATGGAGGGACTAGGGTGAGTAAGGAGTAGTGGAATAGGAGTTGGGTCAGCTTATGCACTAAACCCTTTTGTGGGACTTAGTCCCTAACATAACAGTGAAGTGAACAGGGAGAGAATAGAGGATGAAGAAAAGGCTCTTTGGAAAAGGGCTAGAATAACTTAGAAAGAGACTGGGTAATAAAAAGAAAAAGTAGGGAACTGGATGATAATTAAACTGCAGGAATGGAGTATAGGAGCTATGACTTACATGCTATCAGAGGCAATGGATATTGTAAGGAGTAATTTATAATGTAGGTATGAATTCATGTAGACAATTATCTAGCAAAGAGAAATTATATGTAAGAGGAGTGTATCATAAGCTCATTATCATGTTAACTACCTGAATAAAACAAAAGTTTATAAGTAGTTTATTTGTTATATGTTATGAAAAACCATAGTTCTGGCTGTCTTACAAAAATAGTGAAGTGAGTGGGAGTGATTACCCTTTAAGATTGGACCGAGTTAGTTGTGGGTAAACAACAGGAGGACTCACTGAGGAGTCTCCTGGGTCTATTGGGGTATTTATACTACTACAGGTTATTTGTACATGTTGTACTATATAGCTGGTAAGGCAGTGGCTCTAGAAGTCCAGTGCAGGAGTATTGGAACGAGTCCAGAGTACCGTGTGGGGGTGGGGCATGGTGTTGATGATGAGAACTGTTGTTAGAAAACCACACACAAAATAAATTAATACACAATCCTCCCAGATTCCACGGAACTTGTTTATGGGCTTTGCCTCCTAGAACAGTGAGTGCTCTGGTTGTTTGTGGTGGTATGTATAACGATCCTTCAAATCAAAACCCAAAAATGTATGGGTGTGGGTTTCGAGGAGAAGGGATAGTTGAATTATAGAAGATAGGGGCTTTATGACAAGTATGGATGAGCACTACCTTGCTAATCATAGCACAAGGTAGGTTTGAAAACAACAAGGTTCCCAGTAATAGCAGGCTCCTGACGCACAGACTGTAGTGCTCAGAAGGACTCTAATTGAAAGGGATAACAATAACTTCAAAAGTGATGAGTGATGATGACAGCAGTTAACAGTGGTAGCAGTGGGAAGTGTTGTGACCACACTGGATCACAAGTAGCATGAGTAATAAGCTTGAGATTAGAGAAGAAGTCTGGATTGGATTTTTTTTACAAGGTAAAATACAGGGGTTTATATAGTAAAAGAAAGGTAGGCTATGCACAATATAGCTGTGCAAAAAGAATGAGAAAGAACATGAAGGAAGGAATGTACGCTGACAAATCCTGCATAGGTAGTACAGGATAAGGTTATCAGAATAAGGAAAAGAAAGAGATAGAACAACAAATGCTGTGTAAATAATGTCACAGGTTTATACAGCCATAAAATAAAGTCCAATAGCAGAAAGAGAGCAAGAAAATCATGATGTCATGGGAAGATGCAGTAAAAAAAAGACAAGGCAAAACAATATCAGTATCAACATAGTTCCTTTACTATTAGTCAGGCATTCTAAAAAAATATGCGTCCATAAAATGATTCAAAAATCAAAATTAATCACACTGCAAATGAATGTTCTGCTGAAAAAAAAGGAACTGGAGCCACTGGTCCACCACCTAGAAGATGGCAGATCAATGTCATGAAGATGGACCTGTTGCCCTATTTGGACCGGCAGCCGGGGCTTTGCTGATATTAAAAGTGGCATGTGGTAGTCAACAAATTGGTGACGGAAGCGGATAGAGAGTGGTGACATCAGGTATGGTGGAGGAGCAAGGAAGACCAGTAAAAGGAGGGTGGAGGTGATGAAGCAATGGACTAGAATAGGCAGCCAGAAACAACTGTCTGGTGAGAATAAAAAAGAGAGTAAAGGGCCCATGGTTGGGCTAAGTAAAGGAAAAAGGGTAGGGGAAAATGATAAAAGCGAGGGAGCAATGTGTAGCCAGTGGCAATGCAAAAAATTGCCAAAATGCCAAAACACAGGAGGTGCCGAATGGAAAGTAAAGGTGAGCACGACTTGATTGCTGTCATGACTTGAACCAGAAGCGCTAATCTGAGCGCTAATTTCCTTTTTTCTTTTTCTTTGATATCTGATCACATGACAGATAAGATATGTTAAGCTGCTGCTTTAGCGCGGATAACATAAATACGTAGTTATATCAGATCACGTGACCATCACGTGACAAGAGTCTAGAACCATTACAAAGAACATCAGTCAGCGCCTCATGGCTGACCTTCAGAAACATATATATAGTAGACCATCATGTACATACTTTCCTCAGCTGTTGATTAATTCTCAATCGCTATTTGTAACGCTACTTGTTTGATTTGGGCCTTCATCCCTCCGTTAACTCGGTATAGGGGATAAGGGTTTTACACAATCAACAACTGCCACAAGTACCGTTTATGAATATAACAGCAACAATCCTAACCACCATCATCGTCACCGTCATCATCATCTTCCTCATCCTACACCTACTTAAACGCTCAAACCAAACCACCACTACCCTCCCACTTCATCACCTACCCACTCGCTGTCGATGATGAGAACTGTTGTTAGAAAACCACACACAAAAAAACAAACTAACACACAATCCTCCCAGATTCCACGGAACTTGTTTATGGGCTTTGCCTCCTAGAACAGTGGGTGCTCTGGTTGTTCGTGGGGTGGTATATATGAGAATCCTTCAAAGTAAAACCCAGTGGTGTATGAGTGTGGGTTTTGAGGAGGAGGGATAGTTGAATTTATAGAAAGATAGGGGGTTTGTGGCGAGTATAGATGAGCACTACCTTGCTAATCGTAGCACAAGGTAGGTTTGAGAACAACGAGGATGACGAGGTGACGAGGTTCCCAGTGATAGCAGGCTCCTGACGCACAAACTGTAGTGCTCAGAAGGACTCTAATCGAAGGGGATGACAATCACTTTCAAAAGTGACGAGTGACAATGACAGCAGTTAATAGTGGTAGAAGTGGGAAGTGTTGTGACCACACTGGATCACAAGTAGCAGTAAGAAGTGGACTTAAGATTAGAGAAGAAGTCTGGAATCGAGTTCTTGTTCTTTTTTTACAAGGTAAAATACAGGGGTTTATATAGTAAAAGAGAAGTAGGCTATGCACAGTATAGCTGTGCAAAAAGAATGAGAAAGAATATGAAGGAAGGAATGTACGCTGACAAATCCTGCGTAGGTAGTACAGGATAAGATGGTCAAAAAAAGAAAAAAAAGGGATAGAACAATAAATGCTGTGAGTAATGTCACAGGTTTGTACAGCCATAAAGTAAAGTCCAATAGCAAAAAGAGAGCAGGAAGATCATGATGTCATGGGAAGATGCAGTAAAAAAAGGGCAAGGCAAAACACTATCAGTATCAACACAGTTCCTTTATTGTCAGTCAGGCATTCTAAAAAAATATGTGTCCATAAAAATGATTCAAAAATCAAAAATAATCGCACTGTAAATGAATGTTCTGCTGAAAAAAAAGAAACTGGAGCCACCGGTCCACCACCTAGTCCAAATCCGACAGTTCCATGGCCTTACCAATGGACTGGTTGTGTTGGACCACCTGATCAAACGAGGGAGGGAGAGGAGTAGTTCCAATTTGGAACAAGTGAGTCCCAGGCAGCGTGTGGTAGGTGTAGCTGTAGTGAAGACGATGGACAAATGATAAGTGTACCCAAGTGAATGGGACAGCGATGAACATGGGCGACGCAAGGGGATGAACCTTCTCCAGCTCAAAAACTACCCACCCACGCTCCAACCAGGCAAGACGAGCGACCGATGTTTTGATAGTATATGATGGCAGATCGATGTCATGAAGATGGACCTGTTGCCCTATTTGGACCGGCCGCCGGGGCTTTGCTGATATCAGCAGTGGCACGTGGTAGTCAACGGATCGGCGACGGAAGCGGATAGGAAGTGGTGACATCAGAAATGGTGGGGGTGCAAATAAGATGAGGAGGAGGAGGGTGGAGGTGACAAACAAGTGGATTAGAATGGGGACCCAGAAACGACCGTCAGGTGAGAATAAAAAGGAGAGGAAGGGGCCCATGGTGGGGCTAGGCAAAGGAAGGGGAGTAAGGGAAACGACAAAAGCGAGGGCGCAATGCAATGTGTAGCCAGTGGCGACGCGAAAATTTGCCGAAATGCCGAAACACGGAAAGTACCGGATGGAAAAGCAAAGGTGAGCGTGACTGGATTGCCTAATAGAGGTGGTGCTGATCAGCCACAAGTTCAAAAAGGGCAATATTAATTACTATTCCACGTGGCACTGTGCCTGTGTGGCGCAAAGGCGAGTCTTTTTGAATATTCACTTCGTTATTGACACCTGTCCATGCTACCAATCAACTTTGGTGCATGACATCGCCCCAACACCATTTTATCATTTTTCCCTGCCAACGTCTCCCCCTCCTCATCCCAAGACTCGTTCGTAACCATCCCCCTGTAAATACATCTTATATCACTATAATCTCTTTGGTGTGGAACCATTGAGATTTTCTCGGTTTTACGTAGTTTCATTTTCGATTTCCTCTGACCAGGCCGCACATTTGCGTCCGCCAGTCGGGAGAAGGACTGAAAGCTTAATAAGCTGGTCACATTGGGACAACCGTTCGGACCCCAATTTATCACTATACCTTTTACATAAAATTTGTAAAATACAAAAATAGTTACCATACATACATAGTCAGTAGTGGGCTGAAGAGGACCACTTTGACTCAAAGAGAACAGATAGACTACTAGGATCTTAGAAAGCGGTGTATCAATCCAGCTTATCACTGGTGAACTCCTTTCTATGCTTAGTAGAGATTTTTACATTTGGATCGGAGAGCAACACATTTACTCTCAAGATTACGTATTCAAAGGGCAATTCCCCCTACCAGAAATAGAACCCATCAGAATTCCATCCCCTTTGATTAAATCCGAAACTCCCCCTCCTCCCCAACTCACATTCAATGTCAAACCTAGAATATCGCGATCTGCCCGAGCCATCCAACAGCACGGACAGCGCATTTACCAGGGAAATGATGGATTCATTACCCAGAATAGACACTCCCCCCCCAAAAGAAGCGCGATTGGAAGCATACGTAAAACAAGAAGTAGAAAAAGCAATAAGACAAACACAAATGCATTACCAATCGCAGCTAGACGAGGCACTCGAAGAAGTGAGCGTCTTGCAAAGAAAATTAAAGAAACAGATACCGCCACCTCCAGAAAAGGTGGAAAGAAGTAGAACGGCACTGGAGAAACCCGAGAACTTCTCCGGAGATAAGAAAAAGTATAGGGCCTTTAGAGAGTCATTATTACTACATTTCGAAGACGATGCCGTATATTTCAAAGATGACCGAAAAAAGATAAGCTTTGTGCTATCTTTTATGAAAGAAGGAGAAGCCGCGGCCTTCCGGACCGATTGGCTAGAGAACCGAGTCGATGCCCAACAGCTGGGGCTCGATATTACAAACACATACGGAAGTTGGCCGTATTTCGCGGACAAAATGGAAGAAAGGTTCAAGGACAGCTTTGAAAAAGAAACTGCCAAGAACGAAATATTGACCCTGAGACAGGGCAATGAAACCGCCCAAGCCTTCTTTGAAAGGTTTGAGGAAAAGAAAAGATGGGTGGGATATACAAATAGGATAAACAAAGAGTTCCTAGTATCTCTACTCAGAAGGAACATGAACAAGCCGCTAGTAGACAGGGTGATCTACGGCGGGCATATTCCCAGAGATTACCAAGAGTGGAAAAGGGAACTTATTAGAATAGACTATATTTGGAGAGAGAGAGAAAAAGAGAAGAAAGTTTCCGATACTGGGAAGAAACCCTATTCGGAACAAAAGAAAGAAGGAGAAAAGAAGAAAGACGGAACCGGATATACCTATACCGGTAGCGGAGAAAGAATGGAGGTGGACAAAGCAAAGTTCCGCACTGAGGGACGATGCTACCGATGCGGAGAAAAGGGACATAGAAGCTTCGAGTGCAAAGACGCACAAAAAAGGAAGCCACAATTTAATGTCCGAGAGTTCCTAGAAAAGATGACGAAAGAAGAAAGGGAAAAACTCCTTGAGGGTTTTTAAAGAGGCCAGCGGTACCGCATCGACCGACTGAGCCTAAAGACGTTTCAAATCGATTTCTTCCTTTGACTGTAGATACATATGACTCAGAATTGTTAAGCTGCAGCTTTAGCGCGGATGACAATAAAACTATTTCCACTCAGACAAAGAAAGAAATCTGAAACGAAAAAGATGCAACTAGAGTAAAAGCGGCACAGAGTGATAAGACATCCGCAGTTTCGACGGCGGGCGAATCACTAAAAAGCGCAGCATTTACAATAGAACCTAAGATTCCTACACCCGATGCGGCGAACTCTACGGAGGAAAACGCAGCAGAGACTGTAGAAGAAAGGTCAGGAACCCCTTTAAAAAAACCTAGAACAGAAGTTTGGACCCCAGAGTGGGTAGTAGATAGGCTAAGAGACCAAAAGGAAGAAAGATCCATTGGGATTCTGAGTGCCTGGACACATAAAAAGAGAGCGAGAGAAGTAACCCGGGAAACGATAAAAGAAATCAACCGGTTACCAAAAGTAGAAGCTATACAAGCGATCATAGAAATTGCCTCCCCAAAAAAGTACATTAGGGGCACCCAAGGCAATCAAATGAACGTAAAATGTAAGCTTACTACATTAGATACTCTCCAATCAGAAACAGTCGAAGCACTATTGGACAGTGGATGCACGGGGAGTTGCATCAACTCCCAATTTGTGAAAGACAAAAGATATGAGACAAGGAAGATACCGAGACCTATTCCAGTCTATAATGCAGATGGAACTCTTAATAAAAACGGAGCCATCAATGAATTTGTAATACTGCTCATGGAAATCGACGGACACGTCGAGAAGATACATCTTGCCGTAACCAATTTAGGTAACGGAAAAATGTTTCTAGGACATGAGTGGTTGAACAAACATAATCCTAAAATAGACTGGAAAGAATCAAAGTTGACCTTTGAAAGATGTCCTGAAGAATGCAGACCGAGAATCCGAATCTCTGATCCAGAGGAGGATCCGGAAATATTCTTTGAGGAACTAAGAGAAGACGAGAGGATGATACAGGTGAATCTCCATAATTTCGAAGATGCCACGATCGACGATCAATATTACCATATCAGAGCCCAAGGCACAATGGCACAGAAGCTAGCAGAAGCCGCAGGCAAAGATCGAAAAGAAGGAGGATTCGAAAAGATAGTGCCAAAACACCTTCATCAGTACAAAGACGTATTTGATAAAAAGGAGTTTGACACGTTACCTGAAAGAAGGCAATGGGATCACGCAATCGAACTGATACCGGGAGATCACTCCCTAGATTGCAAGATCTATCCATTGGCAAGAGGAGAGCAAGAAGAACTAGATGCGTTCCTAAAAGAGAATCTAGAATCGGGACGGATAAGACCATCAAAGTCCCCATTCGCATCACCATTCTTCTTCATTAAAAAGAAAGACGGGAAGTTGAGACCAGTTCAAGATTATAGGAAGCTAAACGATATCACTATCAAAAATAGATATCCACTTCCGTTGATCGGAGAACTAGTAGACAAATTGAGTGGAGCAAAATACTTCACAAAGTTAGATGTAAGATGGGGATATAACAATATCCGAATGAGAGAAGGAGACGAGCATAAAGCGGCATTTAGGACAAACCGGGGATTATTCGAACCATTAGTCATGTTCTTCGGACTGACAAATTCCCCAGCCACGTTCCAAATGATGATGAACACGCTTTTCAAAGAGTTGATAGATGAAGGATTAGTAATCATATATCTAGATGATATCATGATATTCACAAAGGATATAGAAACGCACTGAGCAACGACGCGACGTGTGTTAGAAATCCTAAGAAAGAATCATCTCTATCTTAAACCAGAGAAATGCGACTTCGAACAGACAGAAGTAGAATACCTGGGACTGATCATCTCAGAGAACAAAATCCGCATGGATCCGGTAAAAGTAGAAGGAATTAGCAAATGGCCAGAATGCAAAAATAAAAAAGATATACAGGCATTCTTGGGATTTGTAAATTTCTATCGAAGATTCATAGAGGGCTTCGGGGAAGTAGCCAAACCATTGACCAAGTTAACGGGAAAAGAGGACTTCATTTGGGGAAATGAACAACAAGAAGCATTTAACACATTAAAACAACGTGTAGCTTCAGCCCCAGTATTAGCTCTCCCAGTACCACATGGCCAATACAAAGTAGAAGCGGACAGTAGTGACTTCGCTATGGGTGCTGTCTTATCACAAAGACAAAAGGATGACTGGAAGCCAATTGCATACCTCTCCAAAGTGTTAAACCCCACAGAACGCAATTACGAGATCTATGACAAAGAACTTCTTGCCATCATGACGGCACTTAACGAATGGAGACATTACTTAATAGACGCAGAAGAGGAATTTGAGATATGGACAGATCATCAAAATCTGCTATATTTCAAAGAACCCAAGAAGTTGAACAGGAGACAGGCGCGGTGGATGACAGAGTTGAGCCAGTATCATTTCACGATATATCATATGCCAGGAAGGAAGCATATAAAGGCAGATCTTCTCTCAAGGCAATCAGATCATAACAAAGGAGAAAATGACAACAAAGACATTGTACTACTGGATGAGAAACTATTTGTAAGAATGACTCTCTCTCCAGAACAAAGACAAAAGATCGCAGATAGTCAAGAGGAAGAATTAGAGATTTCAAAGTGGATTACAAAGAGAAAAGGAAATGTAGATGAACTGATAAAAAAGATGAAAGGAAAGATAGAGAGGAGAGAGGATGGTTGGCTAGACGAAGACGGTCGCATAGTATTCAAAGGCAGGATCTATGTACCGAAAGATGCCGCGTTAAGGGAAGAGATTATCAGACAAAACCACGACTCAGTCATTGCAGGTCATCCAGGAAGATATAAGACGAAAGAGCTAATCACTCGACAATACTGGTGGCCCTATATGGACAGAGATATCACGAGATACGTAGATGGATGCGAAGTCTGCCAAAGAACCAAGACAGACCATAAAAAGAAAGCGGCACCGCTCCATCCAAACGAGATCCCGGATAAACCGTGGCAGATCATATCGGTAGATCTGATCGGACCATTACCAGAATCAAATGGATATAACATGATAATGGTAATAGTAGATTGGTTTACAAAAATGATCAAAGTAATTCCCACACAGATGGAGATCACATCAGAAGGAGTGGCACGGCTATTTAGAGATCATGTATTCAGAAACCACGGCATACCCGAAAAGATCATCTCAGATCGGGGACCGCAATTCGTTTCAAAATTCATGAAAGATCTACATACGCTTCTCCAGATAAAAGCGAACCCATCAACGGCTTGGCATCCACAAACGGATGGACAGACGGAGAGGATCAATCAAGAGATAGAACAGTATCTCAGAATCTTCGTAAACCATAAACAAGATGACTGGGCAGAATGGCTTACCCTAGCAGAATTCTCTTACAATAACAAACAACATTCTGCAACGGGATACAGCCCGTTCTACCTGAATCATGGACATCATCCGAGAACACAGGAAGTAGTGAAAGTGGGGGTAAAGAACGAAAATGCGGAAGATTTCGTAAAAAGAATGACAGAAACGAGAAAGAAAGCAGAAGAATCGCTGCAAAAGGCAGCTGAACAGATGAAGAGGCAGTACGATAAAAAAAAAAGAGAAGCAGTGGAATATAGAGTAGGAGATAAGGTGTATGTAGAAGCAACAAATATCTCAACAGATCGACCAGCTAAGAAACTGGACGATAAGAGACACGGCCCGTTCGAGATACTGGAAAAGATAGGCGAATCAGCCTATAAACTAGCATTACCACCGACATGGTGACCCATTCATCCGGTCTTTAACGAGACAAAACTCACGCCATACAAAGAACCACAATTTCCTTCCCAACAGAAACCCAAACCGATACCGCCGGTAATAGTAGACGGACAAGAAGAATATGAAGTCGAAGAAGTTCTAGACTCACGTCTAAAACGAGGGAAATTGGAATACTTAGTACATTGGAAGAACTATCCAAAAGAGGAACGCACGTGGGAACCCGAACAACACCTAAACAACTCACCCGACAAAGTAAAAACATTCCACGATAACAATCCTAGTGCACCTCAACGGATCCGATTTCAATTACATTTCCAACCCTTCGAAAACTTCACAACGACTAGAGTCCGAAAACAATTGTTCAATTGGGAAAACGGAAAGATGGACCCCTACTTTCGGGACGAAAGTCCTAAGGAGGGGGTAATGTCACGACTTGAACCAGAAGCGCTAATCTGAGCGCTAATTTCCTTTTTTCTTTTTCTTTGATATCTGATCACATGACAGATAAGATATGTTAAGCTGCTGCTTTAGCGCGGATAAAATAAATACGTAGTTATATCAGATCACGTGACCATCACGTGACAAGAGTCTAGAACCATTACAAAGAACATCAGTCAGCGCCTCATGGCTGACCTTCAGAAACATATATATAGTAGACCATCATGTACATACTTTCCTCAGTTGTTGATTAATTCTCAATCGCTATTTGTAACGCTACTTGTTTGATTTGGGCCTTCATCCCTCCGTTAACTCGGTATAGGGGATAAGGGTTTTACAATTGCCTAATAGAGGTGGTGCTGATCAGCCACAAATTTTGTTCAATTGAGAACTTCTGGGAAGTGTCTAGCCACTTGCTGAGAGCTAACAGGGACAGAACTAGAGTCCAGTATGAGTAACTATATTATCAGAGAGTACAGAATGTGTACAGTACCTAGAGTCCAGTATGAGTAACTAAAGAATAGGAATACTGGACTCTGCAATACTAGTCCGAAGTTTTGTAAACAAAGGTAAACAAATCAGCCACAAAGGCGAAATTATAGAATGCTCAGTGAATACTGAATAATACAGCAAAAAGAATAAAGAGGAAAGTGATTTAGAAAGAAGGGAAAATAGATAGCACAACTAGGTGCAGAATCACCAAAACTAACAAATTTGAAAAATGCAATATTAATTACTATTTTATGTGGCACTGTGCCTGTATGGCACAAAGGCGAGTCTTTTGACTATGTACTTCATTTTTAACTGACACTTGTCCATGCTACCAATCAATTTTGGTGCATGACAATGGGGCTATGCCAACCGACAGGCCATGAGTGTAATCCCAAGAGTACCAAAGATTCAAGAGGTTCAGACTTGAGGAAATATCTCCTTTGGAGATGCCAGAGTCCTGTTCTCCAGTACGGATATGATAGCTAAGATTAAAGAAAGGCAGTGCAGCACAAGAAAGTGCAGTTTGAAACAAAAAAAAAGTGCCGCATGGCACAATGTGTGGAAATAAAGAAAGAAAGATAAATCAGAGAGTGAAAGTTAAAGTTCCAAAAATTGTGTATTGTAACAATTGAGGTGCAAAAAGTCAGAATTTCATGGAGTAAAATATCTACAGTAATGTCTGAGTGGAAGAAGAAGGGGCTTTCCACGCTTGTGGCTTGTGTGTGTGGCTCAAACTCTATTGACTTAACTACTTCAATATTTCAATAATATTACAATAGGTGCTATTGGTCTGGGGAGAAGTTGAATAACTCACCAGTCGTTGAGCTTGAGACCATTGGAACTTGATCAGCAGATATAATTTTTGGTTTTCTACTTGCCTATATAAAAAAATAAGTAAGAACTTGAAGCATTAGAGTAGCAAAACAAAACCAAAAAGACAATGCATGTTTTAGAATGGTTCTGCAATTTCTGGTCACACTGGGTCACAGTGACACTCACAGACCAAATCAGGCAGTGCTTACTAGTTGAATTCTGCCAGGTCATACCAAGTCCTGACGCTGGTGGTATGTGCAGTACATACTAAAGCAGAGCTAGTGGGCTTTGATTGATTATCTTGGTGCGTGATTGCCTGTTTTGGTCACCTGGTCATGACTTCATCATTGTTCTTGTTTCTCCAGATGCTTTGAGGCCCCAATCAGCTCAGTGAGTATCTGTCATTGTAGGGGCCTACCTATTGACGTTTCCTAGAGAGAAATTGCAATATTCCCAGCATAAGATCTGGTCAAATCTGGCCATCTTTCCCCCAAAATTCACACTCATGGAGTTCAAGAATGTAGTGTCAGGTCTGTCATTGTGGCTACAGATAAGCTATTCACTAAATTTCTTCACAGTTATATTCTCTATACTCTATTCTACATCTGGCAATTTTTTAGCTACCTGTACAGCGATTATTGAGCCTCTGGAGGCCCAAGTGCATATCTCTTACCGGTTGCATCCGGTGTCCAACGATAGTATACTAAGTTTGTGACTTTTTTTTGGAGACTTTTTAGCCCCTAAGTCCTCCCAAAATGGGACCCAGCCGTTCATTAGTATTCGAAGACATTTTCGGCTAACAACCGAAATTACGAGGCTGGGTTCGTGACTCGTTCGTCAGGTTTCCAAATGTGGTTTTCACCGGACACCGAACCAATCGCCAGACTTCTCGCTAGAATTTCAGAAGAGTACCAAGTCATTTTGCAGCTTGAAAATATGGGCGCAACAATGTTTAACGTGAGGCATACAATAAGTGAGTTTTCTACCCGTGTTATACTAATTCAGTTGTGGTGCTCTTGTGACTAGGATATATCAGACCCTGACGCTGAGTTCCAACAGTGTTCAATTATCAGTAGTCCCTTTCTACATGGATATAGACGGCTCGCCATTCAAGGGGGCACACAAAGGACATTCAAAGGGGTATAAAAGGACATTCAACAAGACATGGTAGACAACCTTTCAAACGAAATCACCCCTGTCTACTCCGTCTACTCAATCACTGAACAATGTCTGGATTTTGGGCCCCCCATGATAAACCAGCCAACAGGCTCGCTCGCTATCGTGCCTTGTCTCCACTGGCAAGTGTTCATGTTTCTCCTCTGCAGCTCGGTGCCATGAGCATCGGTGACAAGTGGGAGAAATATGGCATGGGAAGCATGAATAAGGAATCTTCATTCAAGCTCCTGGATGCTTTCTACGACGCCGGAGGCAATTTCATTGACACGGCTAACAACTAGTAAGTATTGTCACTTCAACTTACTTCACTCTGGATGTTTATTCATTTCTACAGCCAAGACCAAAGCTCCGAAGAGTTCATTGGAGAATGGGCAGAACAGCGCGGAATACGTGACCAACTCGTTATCGCAACAAAAGTAATGCACTTTTTAATACCCATTATACATTTACTCACGTCTGCATCCAAGTATACCACAAACTTTCAACGTGGAAACAGCAAAGTCAAGCAACAAGCCATGTACACGGGAAATAGCTTCAAGGCAATGCATATCAGTGTCGAGGCCAGCTTGAAGAAGCTCAGGACTTCCTATATCGATATTCTCTATGTCCATTGGTGGGATTACGACACCTCAGTGGAAGAGGTAATGGACGGCCTTCACACTTTTGTACAGCAAGGGAAAGTGCTATACCTTGTATGTAGTAAATGTCTTTGTTCGGCATGACATGCGCTGACATGTGCCTATTACGACAGGGCATTTCCGACACTCCGGCCTGGATAGTATCCAAAGCCAATCAGTATGCTCGCGATCACGGCAAGTCACCCTTCGTGATCTACCAGGGTGCATGGAACGTGATGGAACGATCTTTCGAGCGCGACATCATCCCTATGGCCCGCTCTGAAGGCAAGTACTTCGAAAGGCAACTTTACTATCCTTGTCATTATCATCTAACACTTTCCTCCCTTTTCTCACGGACAGGCCTTGCTTTGGCTCCATGGAACGTTATTGCTGGAGGTAAATTCCGAACCGACGAAGAGGAAGAACGTCGCCGACAGACCGGTGAAAAGGGTCGCACACTCATCAACCCGAACTGGGAGCGCAATGAAAATGAGAAGAAAATGTCAAAAGCTTTGGAAAAAGTGGCTCAGGAAGTCGGTGCGAAGCATATCACTGCCGGTAAGCAGACCTGTGCTGTTTTTTTAAACACAGATTGACCCATCTACATTTTGGTTACCACAGTTGCTATCGCATATGTTATGCAAAAGACGCCTTATGTTTTCCCGATCATTGGCGGAAGGAAGATCGAGCAACTCGAAGCAAATATCGAGGCACTTGAGATTTCACTTTCACCTGACCAGATTGCTTACTTGGAAAGTATCCTTCCATTCGATCCCGGCTTCCCTAATACCTTTTTCGTGAGTTATCTAGTCATTTGTCCCAAGACTACCGTTTCCCATTACCTTTTTTTTTTACCCAGGGAGACGGTACTCAATATTGCTATCCCATATTGTCAGCCGCGTACTTGGAGAAACAACCTTTGCGCCAGGCCATTCGTCCTGAGAAAGAATGAGCTACCTATCAATTCTGTCTTCCTTGTATTAATGGGAACTTTCGTTATTGGGGGCAGTTGGGATAACCTGGAGGAGGTCATTTCTAACGAGATCCATGTAGTCCGCGACTGTATCACCACTGTACGTTGTATGCACCTGAAAATAAGTCATGTTATCGTTGTCGCAAATGCTTGTTGCAAACGTTGATTTGCTCCGGCAGATTTATTAGAGGCCGGATTGGCTTTCGGGGACCGGCCCAGGTATGAACCGGTCTCTCAGCAAACTTGTACATGTGTGGGTTTTCGTAGAACTCCATATAATCATGTTCCAAAGACACTGGCGTATGGCGTGGTTTGCCTCCTGTGATATTGTGACAACCTCCCCTGCCGCCCATTCTAAGTCTTTTGGCTGTGATACTTGCGTGTCTCTCCCGACGTCTTGCTGGCAGAAGCTCAAAGTGCTGTTATAGCCTGGTCCAAGATGGGTGTTGAGGAGGGCTTTCAGCCGGTAAGGCGAATACTTGGCGTTTAGGAGAAGTGATTCACGCAGTTATCATACGAAAGATACCATACTTGGAGGGAAATCCTTACACTACGGATCCAGCCCTTCCTGGTCTGCTCAAGAGGTTATTGCCTCCCAGGTGTGTCAGCGTCACATGGTTACTCAAACAAACTAAAAGCAGCGCAGTGTAGCTGCCGAGGTCGAGCCAGATCTAGTACGTTTTGGAGACGAAGTTATCACATGTAAGTAAAGTGTATCCTGCAGCGCGGCACAAGTCCTCATGTTTCATCCTGGCAATTAGCTATACGCGCCATTAGTGAACGGGTTGCACCTCCTCGATTAACCCAGTACAATCATTGGGGCCAACGCGTTGATGTCCTCGAAACGTCTGAAGGGTGGAGAGATCTGAAAGCAGTCTGCTTCAAGGAAGGCATGCCCGGGATCTTTTATGAGCGCAAGTATAACGAATACAGTCGTCTGTATGGATTCGCCAAGATACATCTCATGGCAGGAGATTCACATGTGGTAAGCTCAGCTCTTTACTTGGAAGTTGTCAGCTAGAACATGAAACCGTTGTGCCAGATACATTGTCCAATGAGTATGACAGATGGGTGTGCACGAGGTATGATAGACTACGACTAATTCCAATGCTGCATGACGATCAATATTTCAGTTCTTGAATTGATCGGAACCCCGGAAATGAAACGAGAGTTGCTTCCACGTCTGATCAGGTATTTTCAGCTCTTTCCATTTGTTTTGTACGGTCTAATGATACTTGCCTCCTCTCCTGGAAAGTCGGGACCCTTCTACTGCTTTCACCTCTGGGCAATGGATGACAGAGGTGCGGGATTTATGATTCTGGCCTTGATCATTTGGGTAACGGAAAGTTTTAGCGGCCAGGTGGCTCCGATGTCTCTTTGACCGAAACCACAGCTACTCCCACCGAGCACGCCAAGGGTACTATGTGGCCAGAGTTTCAGTTGAATGGGTTCAAGTGGTTTTCTAGTGCGACGGATAGCAACATCTCGGTCGCTTTGGCACGAACCGGGGACACCAAGGATGGTTCTCGTTCTCTGTCACTCTTCCTTGTTCCCCTTCGCCTACCTCTCATTCGTGATATATCCTCCCCCGAACCTTCACCTATCAGCAATGGCATATACGTTCATCGCCTTAAGAATAAGATTGGCACCCACATTGTTCCTACCGCGGAGCTATCTCTACAATCTACCAAGGCTTACCTTCTTGGAGAGCTCAATCAAGGGGTGAAGAACATCATCCCGGTACTCAACATCACGCGCATTTATAGCGGTATGTCTGGTATAGGAGGCATACGCAAATGCCTGGCCATCGCCACTACCTACTCGCAGGTCCGAGCGATCCGCAGCGGAACCCAAGTCCTCAAGGATAACGCACTTCACGTCGCACAACTGGCTTCCATAAGCCTGACGTACAGAGCGCTCACGCATCTCACTTACGGGACTATTTTGATGATGGGCAAAGTTGAGACGGGGGTTGCGTCTGTAGAAGAGCAACATCTGCTTAGGATTTTGACTGCAGTGGTGAAAGCATTTACAGCTGAGAAGGCAGCTGCCGCCATGGAAGAGGCCATGACAACTCTGGGAGGGATGGGGTATATGGAGGAAGTTGGTATTGGAAGGTAAGTCGATCACTGGCAGCTAAGCTCACGCTAACGCTGGCCATTTCCTTAGATCCATCCGAGACGCATTAGTGGAAAAAATATGGGAAGGAACTACAGCCGTCCTAGCCATGGAAATAGTACGGTCTGCGAAAAACCCGACTACGTTTGCGGCGTTTGGTTCGGTGAGTGGGAATCCATACCCCTCATTGCACTTTCTAAATGTAACTTCAGTGGAGCTTGCGAGTCATCGACTCTGTTCCTGACAGCTTGAAAGTACGACTTCAGCACTCGCTCAGCATTCTTCAAGCTGGCATTCAACAGACTCTAGCTGTTTATAAAGCATCGACTGATATGTCGCCGTTGGTACCCCGCCCCGCACTACTTCTGGTAGGCCATACGGCCTCCAGTGTGTTCCTTCTCGAACATGCTGTGTGGTCATGGAATACGAAGGATACCGAATGTGAGACAGACGTAGAAGTTTTCCGACGATGGGTTGTGGAGGGTGGACTATCGGGTGTGATGGAAGAAGTGCGCATTGCCCAGGAAGCGGTCAAATCTCGCATTGCGACAAACCGCTCAATAACATACGGATCTAAACTATAGGGATGACGTTGAGTCTTACCACTCGAATTACACCGTTTCTCTCTGATATTACTTATACATGTTATAAAATTTGATCTGATGCTACATCAACATGAGTGCGTACCAGCCGTGATTTCGATGATAATACAGGTGTAAGTATACGTCATAAAAGCGATCAAGATGAATGCGGCACGATGTGACATCTGGGATTTGCGCGTAAGTAAATAGAGTCAGAGCTGTGGATCTTCAACTTACCCTAACATACCACGACCTCCCCAACCCTTCCTCGGAGTGAACTTGAGAGTAGTCAGTTCACCGGAACGGAGCACCTTGACTTGCAGTTCACGCTATAAACAGTCCGAGTCAGTGATCCACACCGGGCCAGGACACGGACTTACATTTTCACTCATAGCTACCAGCTCGGCAAGCGGCTGCAAAGACGATGAGCTGAAAGAGCTCTGCGTTAGATGCCCAAACTGGACTAGGAGATCTTCACGACGTAACCCCTGCGATAGGTGCTTTAAAATGACGATGGCGGTGGGCATCACACGAGCGAAGACGTACAGAATCTGATGCAGGGCTACGCGGCGCCACGCCGTCGACTTTTGCGAAAGGCTTCGGTGGTTCTGGACTCGGAGTGGATGCACTCGCATGGGCAGCCCCGTTCGCGCCCCCTGATGTCGCTGCCGCGACAACGGCGGGATCATACACAGCCTCCAGAACCTTCCCAACCTCATTCATCACGTCTTTCAAATCATTCTTCGATTCTATTATCCGCACGCGGGCGTGTCGGACGGCCCATATGTCGATGTCGGCGAGAGGAAAGCCATCGGCGTCGACCAGGGGAGAGCTGAGGGTGCAGGCATTGGCTTTGAGGATGGATGCCTGGGACTGGATCTCAGTCTCTATTGCGTCTTTTCTGAGCATGAGGACGCGAGCTTGCTCTCGCGGGCTTTCGGGAGAGGGAAGCATGAACCCCATTTGCGAGCGAGCACCAGCTTGAAGGAGAACTTGAGGATGTTATCGTTACGTAATCTGATATCGCTCCCATATGCATCCGGCGCTTCACATGATCAATCAAGACTAGGAGTTCCATGTTCCGAGTCAATCTTTATCTTATGTGCCAATGACCAGCCGGGAGGAGGGCTAAATGTGGCCTTGCGATAATGTGATACATCCTGCAATCCTCCCCATGTTCGTATATCTCCAAGTAAGGGCGCTCATACAACGACTACCAGTTAAACAGTCAAACATGAAACTCAGCCTTTTAGTTCTGTGTTCCTCACCATCCCTTACGGGGTTCAGTGTCGTCGTTGTATTAACAGTGTTGGTTTTGACCGTAGAAGGCTGCTGGCTCACGCTCACCATGGTCCCCTCAAAACGACATGTATAGGATGTGCGCAGCCGGCACGACTTCAAGGAGTACACCTCGTCCTCGTCGACGTAGAAGGGGACCAGGCGTCGCTGCCATGACCGTCAAAATGTCCTAATCATAATCGATGTCACTACACTAACAGACGGAAGAACATGGAAACGGGCAACGGGGCAGCGACAGATGCTTAACACAAGTCGCGGACCCAGTTGATTGCCGCATTGAAGCACTTTTCTACGATCGCTTTGATGTGGCTTTGATGCCTCTTTCGGTCTCGGTTTCTTGTCAACGCAACTAATGTGTCCCAGTCTTCAAGCCCTGACTCGAAAGCGGCGTCGAGACTAGACTCCTATCGTGCCCGCCCAGCGTCCACTGCGTCCCGCATGGGCATGGGCATCCGTGAAGGCGTCGCAGTCGAAACGGCAGGGCCCCGCCTGCCAGCCGCCCACATTGACACGGCTCATGCAGGCCTTTGACTTTGACGTTCGCGACCTATCCAGAGACGCAACAGGCCATGATACTGCAGAGGTTTTCACGTCAATGATAGGCTATTAGATTTGGATGTTTGTCGGCACTTGTGCGGTGGTATGATGCTGAGCCTCACAGCCGCCCACAGTGGGGTATGAGATATATGAGATGGGCTTCTGAGCCCGTTGTGGAACTACTAGACCCCATGGCCAGTCACTCCTCCCGTCGTCACACTCGTCCAATCTCCTCTTCTCTTCGGCTGCGTCGTCGCAGGTGGTGGAGGAAACCAACCGTTCTCTGGTACATGCCGCAATGCCGTTTCGCCTCCTGGCAACAGCGGAAATTCTTGAGTCGTTCAAATGAGAATGAGTAGAGTTCACAGCAACAAACCAAAACTCAGAGGAGGGCAGTGCAGGGAGACAAATATACCCGACAACAAAAATAGACCGTCTCCACAAAAACACTCCCTCTGCAACGTTTTGTTTCGTCTTTCGTCTTTTTCCGTTTTTGCGCAGTCGATCGCTAGAAAACATTCCCTTTGCCACCGTCAATCGTCACCGCTACATAGTACCATAAGTACATAGCACTCTTAACACTCTACTCTTTATTCCTTGCACGCTGCTATTTTAAATCTGGACCGTTATTGATCCCGCAAATAGTCACCATGTCGCTAGCCATACTCAGGCTCGCCCCCCTTATTGCGCTGCTCAGCGGCCCTGGCCCCGCGCTCGTGTCTGCTGCGACGTACAACGCTGTGAAGGAATACTCTGGGTCTACGTTCTTCAACGACTGGACCTTTTATAACAACTGTACGTCCCTTCCCTCCCTCCTCGTTTACACTCTGAAACTAGAGACTACCCGCTAACCGTTACTTCGTCCTCGCCTCTGTAAACTCGTGTAGATGATAACTTGACAAACGGAGATGCGATGTAAGCTTCGTTACTTTCCCTCTCCCCCTTTCTTTGCGTTTCAATCACCCCCCACCACTACCGCCAAAAATAAGTTGTAGCCATGACTGACGTCTTGCTCTACAGCTTCGTGTCCGCTTCTGAAGGCGCCTCTGACCAGCTGGCCTATGTCGACTCGAGCACTTTGCATGCCATCATCAAAGTAGATAACACCACCACCGTGCGTCTGTCCCTCCCTCCCACTCTGCCCTCATACTTGATATTCTACGATGCGCTAACACAAAAACTCTACAGGTCCCCTACAACCAGAAACGCAACACGGTGCGCATCACGTCCAACGACAGTTTTGCGATTGGCAGTGTGTGGGTCGCTGATATGTATCACGTTCCGTATGGGGTGTGTCTCCCTCTCTTCCATTTCCTCTCTCGTGGGGTTCGGCCACTGATTTGTTGTGTAGTGCTCGGTCTGGCCCGCTTGGTGGAGGTAAGCCAGTCCGTATATTGCATACGACGTTGGAGCTTGTGGTGATGCGGTTGTTCACACACAGTCAAGCGCCCAGCTGGCCTGCGGGTGGTGAGATTGACACGTTCGAAGGTGTGAATATGATGACTATGAACCAGATGTCGCTGCACACCGAGACGGTAAGTGTTCCCTCCTCGATAAGCACCCATACCGCCAACGCCGACCCCTTAACTCCCATAGGGCTGCATGGTTGAGAACCAGAACCAAACGTCCACACTGATCCAAAGCACGAACTGCTCTGCGTCTGCGAATGGCAACCAGGGATGCATCGTGCAAGACCCCTCTGGGAGCTCGTACGGCGCAGGGTTTGCAGGAGTGGGTGGGGGCGCGTTCGTGACTGAGATGGCAGAGAGTGGGATCAAGTGAGTCGTTTTGTGTTCTTTGTCAATGGGATCACTGGTGGATAGTCACACGCGCACGACGTAGCATCTGGTTCTTCCCGCGGTCGCAGATTCCGTCGTCGCTGACGTCGAATGCGAGCACCATTGATACGTCGACGTTTGGGACGGCTGTGGGGAACTGGCCTAGTGGAGGATGCAACACCACGGAGTTCTTCCAGCCTCAGCAGTTGATATTTGATATTACGCTTTGCGGAGGTGTGTTTGTTCCTTTCTGAGATGGGTGATTGAATTGACGCGACGTTCACAAATAGACTGGGGTAGGTTGCGTCTATGTGTATAGTGACCGATAGGATGAGTGTTGATTGTGTTTTGGTGATGTGTAGCTGGCAGTCCGGCGACGTTCAACGCGACGTGCACGGGTGTATGCTACAACGACTACGTGATTGGCCCTGCGTCGAACTACAACGAGGCGTACTTTGAGATTGGGTACGTGAGAGTGTTTGGCACGGAGGGAGCGGACACGGTTATCTCGCCGTCTGGGTCGAGTGGGGTTGGAAGTGGGGGTGTTCCGGGGTCTACGGGGTCGCCGACGACGGGTGCGGCGGTGGGGAGGGGAGAAGGGTGGGGATTGGTTGCGGTGGTGGCTGCGGTGGTGGTGGGGCTGGCTGTGGGGTTGGCTGTGTAGATGATCGGTATGTGTGACCCAAAGGTAGACAGAATGGGATGATGTCAGCGATGACGATAAAAAGAGATGATCTCGCACGTGGCTATGACCAATGCACCGTTCTTCTCGTCGTGATGACAAATGTGGCTAGCTTGTCTGACATACAGACTCTGAGGATACGACCCACTGTCAAACGGACATCTGCAAATGAGGGTCCCAGTCATCTCTCCTCACGCTATATATCATGCTCCCTTCCCCTCCCTTCCTTTCCCATGGCTTACAACCCAATAGACCCCGCAAATCTCTACAGCGTGCACGGCCAGATTGCAGTCGTCACTGGAGGCGGCACTGGTACGTCTCCCTTGCTCCCTTGCTCCCTTTCTCACTCCTCCTCTAGGTATCGGTCTCCTCATCGCCACCTCCCTTGAGCACAATGGCGCGACTGTCTATATCGTAGGCCGCAGACTCGATGTCCTCCAAAACGCTGCTCGCGATAACAACGTATGTCTCCCCCTCCACTCCCTCTTCCGTCCTCATCACTCCCACCAGAAATACGGCAACATCCTCCCCCTCCAGGGTGACATCACCTCCCGCGACTCCCTCCTCTCCATGGTCGAAACTCTCCGCACAAACCACGGCTACATCGACCTCCTCGTCAACAACGCCGGTATATCCCGCAACATCCTCCCCCGCCGCTTCCCTTCTCCCTCCGATCCCTCCGCTCATCCCAAGGACTCCACACACGCCCCTTCCATAAAGGCCTTCCAGAGCATGCTCTGGGATACGGCCGATCCCCTCGGCTTTTCAGAGACCTTTCAGACTAACGTCTCCGCTGTCTACCTCGCCACAGTCGCCTTTCTCGAGCTCTTACACCTTGGAAACCTTCGTCGTGGACTTCTACCTCCCTCCTATCCCTTTTCACAATCTACATCTCCTAACACCTCTCAATCTCAATCACAGGCCCAGCCGCATTCGGCCTTGATGCGTGGCGATCTCGATCGCGGCAGCACCCATACATCCCTCGCTTCCACTCCCTCCTCAGCTGCCTATCATTCTCTCCCGCCTACGCCTCCTTCCCCACATTCAGACCTGCCCCCTGTGCCTGAATCAGACTCAATCCCATCTGATATTTCAGAATCAGATACAACCCCCACACCGCCCTGCCATCCCACCCCTCCCGCCGCCACCGCCACTTCCCCATTCTCCATCCCCACTCCCACATCGCCGTCACACCCCTTTCTCCCCCTCCCCACCTCCCAAGTCATCACCATCTCCTCCTCCGGCTCTTTCAGACTCGACGCGCGCGTCCTCAGCGTCTCCTACACCCTCGCAAAGAGCGCGTGTACCCACCTCGGCAGGCTGCTCGCGAACCTGTTGGCGGAGTGGGGGGTGAGGAGTAATGTGCTGGCGCCGGGGGTGTGGCCGAGCGGTGAGTCTCTTTCTCGTCCACCTGTCCCCATCCCTCCATGCTCATCGGGTCCGCCCCTTGTTGACAGAGATGACGGCCACGCAACACTTTACGCCCTCCGTCCTCGCTGCCAGCACCCCCATGGGGCGCGCAGGCACGCTGACGGATATGGCGGGGCCCATCCTTTTTCTCGCGAGTCGTGCTGGGGCGTATGTGAACGGCGCGGTGTGGTTGGTGGATGGGGGCAGGGTGGGGAGTGTGGCTAGTTCGTATTAGGGGGGGTACTCGTTGGTGAGCCGAGGGAGGGGCGAGTCCCGGGCTTGACGGCTTTCTTTTTCGCATCTGACGTCCTTGATACACGAGTGGGACGGAGCGGAAGCGTGGAAGGCGGGCTTGGGGGAGGTTGGTGCGTGGAACGAGCGGTTTTTCTCGCGATGACCAAATGACCACACGACGTGTTCATACCCAGAGAACATTGGGGGGGTTGATTTAGTGTGGAAAGTATCAAGTTGTATGTACGTGATTTCTGATAAAATGTATGTTTTTTATTTTATTGCGTTCATTGTTCATTTTCATGCGAGTTTTAATGTATGTATCTTTTCTTTTCTTTTTTCTGAGCGGGGTAATGTGATAAGCGTGGGATTGAGGGCCTTTTTGGCTTTGGCTGGGGTATCGTAGTATACGGTACGTAGTTCAGATCTTTCAGACAACCCCCTGATTGAGGCCTGATCATTATGCGTCATACGTTGACCATTCACGCGACTGTGATGCCTACGATGCAATCGATAGATGGGATCAATACGTTGACAGGGGAGTATTCACTATTTAATATTTACAAGGCGCTTTTTTAAAAAGTTCATTATGGTTGTCAACGTTCTCGATGTTCGTCGTCTCCCCCCCCCTGTCGATGGCAATGTGCACCCCCCCCCGCAGGCTACCCCTCCTCTGAGATTCGGAGACTTTGAGGCTCTGCCAGTGGGAAAAGTCAGTTGTCAGTTTTACCTCACACGACTCGTCGAAAAGTCGACTTTTTTTCGCAAGACGACATCAAAAAAAAGTTTTGACAACAATCATCATGGCACTGTTGTCTATGCCAGGTGAGCGCTGATGGTTTGATCCAACTTATTCACGAAGGCGATCGACTTATCCTCGATCCTCGTCAGGCGCGTCCGGGGGGGGGGGCTGGAAGCGGAGCGGATTGAATGTGTATCCGTTCACATACATACGTACACTGCTGGCATTCTTTGCCATCAACCCAAACCCCAGCATCTCTCGATGCTCGATCGAACTGCCGAGGCGAGTGGTAGAAGAGCGCTTTGGGTGGGGAGATGGGAACCGTTCGCGATCTGTGAGCGCGAGCGGTAGCCCCTTTGATGGGTCCAAAGCCGACGGTGAGGAGGAACATGGAACTGAAAAGGCTGCGTATTCATGCCCACAATGCACCAAGTGTGCTGAGAGTCGGGTTCACAACCTGTCTTCGAAAGCCAATCCGGCCTCTAATAAATCTCCCGGAGCAGATCAACGTTTGCAACAAGCATTTGCGATAGCGATAACATGATCTATTTGCAGGTGCATACATTGTGGATTGGATACATACAGTCGCAGACAACGTGGACCTCGTTGGAAATAGGCCTCCTCCACGTTATCCCAACTGCCCCCAGTGGCGAAAGTTCCCATTGATGCAAGGAAGAGAGAATCTGCAGATAGCTCATGCTTTCTCAGGACGAATGGCCTGGAGCAAAGGCTGCTTCTCCAAATATGCAGCTGACAGTAAGGCAAAGCCGTGGTGAGTACCGTCTCCCTGCGTCAACAAGGGGGCATGAGAAATACTATTCGTGGGACGCATGACTAGCAAAAGTAGGTCACTCACGATAAAGGTGTTAGGGAAGCCGGGATCGAATGGGAGGATGCTTTCCAAGTAAGCAATCTGGTCGGGTGAAAGTGAAATCTCAAGTGCCTCGATGTTTGCTTCCAGTTGCTCGATCTTCCTTCCGCCAATGATCGGGAAAACGTAAGGCGTCTTTTGCATAACATATGCGATAGCAACTGTAATAATCACAGTGCAGGTGGGTCAATGTTTGATGCCGTGTTTAAAACAAAAACACAGGTTTACTTACCGGCAGTGATATGCTTCGCACCGACTTCCTGAGCCACTTTTTCCAAAGCTTTTGACATTTTCTTCTCATTTTCATTGCGCTCCCAGTTCGGGTTGATGAGTGTGCGACCCTTTTCACCGGTCTGTCGGCGACGTTCTTCCTCTTCGTCGGTTCGGAATTTACCTGCAGCAATGACGTTCCATGGAGCCAAAGCAAGGCCTGTCCGTGAGAAAGAGGGAGGAAAGTGTTAGATCATAATGACAAGGATAGCAAGGTTGCCTTTCGAAGTACTTGCCTTCAGAGCGGGCCATAGGGATGATGTCGCGCTCGAAGGATCGTTCCATCACGTTCCATGCACCCTGGTAGATCACGAAGGGTGACTTCCCGTGATCGCGAGCGTACTGATTGGCTTTGGATACTATCCAGGCCGGAGTGTCGGAAATGCCCTGTCGTAATAAGCACATGTCAGCGCACGTCATGTCGAACAAAGACATTTACTACATACAAGGTATAGCACCTTCCCTTGCTGTACAAAAGTGTGAAGGCCGTCCATTACCTCTTCCACTGAGGTGTCGTAATCCCACCAATGGACATAGAGAATATCGATATAGGAAGTCCTGAGCTTCTTCAAGCTGGCCTCGACACTGATATGCATTGCCTTGAAGCTATTTCCCGTGTACATGGCTTGTTGCTTGACTTTGCTGTTTCCACGTTGAAAGTTTGTGGTATACTTGGATGCAGACGTGAGCAAATGTATAATGGGCATTAAAAAGTGCATTACTTTTGTTGCGATCACGAGTTGGTCACGTATTCCGCGCTGTTCTGCCCATTCTCCAATGAACTCTTCGGAGCTTTGGTCTTGGCTGTAGGAACGAATGAATATCTAGGGTTGAAACAAGTTGAAGTAACAACACTTACTAGTTGTTAGCCGTGTCAATGAAATTGCCTCCGGCATCGTAGAAAGCATCCAGGAGCTTGAATGAAGATTCCTTATTCATGCTTCCCATGCCATATTTCTCCCACTTGTCACCGATGCTCATGGCACCGAGCTGCAGAGGAGAAACATGAACACTTGCCAGTGGAGACAAGGCACGATAGCGAGCGAGCCTGTTGGCTGGTTTATCATGGGGGGCCCAAAATCCAGACATTGTTCAGTGATTGAGTAGACGGAGTAGGTGGAGTAGACAGAGGTGATTTCGTATGAAAGTTTATGTACCTTGCCTTGTTGAATGTCCTTTTATACCCCCCCTCGAATGTCCTCTGTGCCTCCTTGGATGGCGAGCCGTTCGAACTTGACTGACGCGTCGAACCGGCCGTTTATATCCATGTAGAAAGGAACTACCCGGCAGTATGTAAGATCTCAAACAACGAGAAAGTCGCAGAACCCAATGAAATTAACTCACTTTCTAAGCGTCCGGGGTATGGGTGGGTCCGATACATTGTAGTCAGCTTCTCCTGAAGCGGTACCGAGGTAGTATAATACTGACAGAAAAACTCACTTGTTGTCTCACATAAACGTTGTTGCGCCTTCATTTTCTGTTGCTTTCCGGATGTCGTCCACAGCAGAGTCTACATGAATAGTTGACTTGACATGCATTTTGTTTCCACGAGTGAAATGCTGCAACCACACGGAATATTGGATGACCAGTCTTTAGGCCGGGACTGTTTCTATTATCAGTCACATCTTAGGAACGTGTTTTCTGGGAACGCCCAGCATCATATCACTTTACTCACCTCACTTCATCCATGCTATGTCTGACGCCGTGATCATTGCAAGAAGCCTTCTCGGGTGTGTAGCTGTATCCTAACGTGTAACAGTTACTTTAACAATGAGCAGCTTTTAGTAATTGTCCGATCCTCTGGAAAGTGTCAGAGTCATGTGATATAGATACAATAAGCTAGTACTACCTGGGAGGCCTTGACGGAAATGCCTTATCTGCGCTCGTTGAGATGACAATTTTCCGCCAACGCCGGGAAAGCTGAGTGCTGCTGCTGCAGGTTCGCACTGTCCAGAATGTACCCTGTGACGGCAAGACATGAGTCCTTTTGAGAAGAAACTACAAAAACCACATAGGCCGCGATAAATTCAAGGACCGATTGGACACCAGCATACCTATGGGGTAAGATCAGGAAGAGCTGGGTCGATTACCCACCAAGTATGGTGAGTGAATCGAATCTCTTCTTCCAACCACCAAGTATTCATCTTACCTCTTCAAAACGCTTTTGGACACTGTTAGCTTTTGATGCGTCAAGAAAGACCTGTGAATATCCAAGAGACTTGAAACCGACGGCTTGCAATCTGGTGACAAGATAACGGAGACAAAGCAACACGACAGTGTACAACTTGAACATGATTATACAGAATTATTCACCGAGTTTGGTGAGACCGACGGCCCACGCAATGTCCGACTTCGAGGCCGATCCGAATTGCAAACTTTCCAGTAACTTGAACCCAATCGATACAACCACTGCGACCGTATCCTCAACCTGAGTGACAATGGGTTCCAAGTTAGTTCATTTGAATCAAGATATACGTGTCGCAGCCCATTTAGGATTTTCTTCTATGAAATACACAACTTGAAGGTGCTCAAACATTTCAAACCAACAATACTGGATGGCCCAGTGCACTCAAACTGGCACTGTTAGAGATGAAGCATCGATGAAGCTCAGCTAGTTCGTGTCCCTCTTCGTATTTTCAAGTCGCATTTTGCCTAATGTCCAGTCTTTTCCTATGGTCAATTTTGTCTATATGGATTCCTTCCTTCCTTATCCCGGGCCAGAATCTAGAAAGTTTACTTCCTCTCTGCCAGCCTTGAAAGTCAAGAAGAGCATGTATTCGTAATGTGAGTCAGAAGTAGTGAACCCGCTTTGCTAACAAGCACAGACTCAGATCCAAGCTAGGACCATCGCTAACTATATCTAGGCGTCACGATATCAAGCAGCTCCATAGCGTCTAGTTATTCAGACACAGGAATTTTTGTTTCAATGTAAACATCAAAATCACCTTGTGCAGCCCACGTGTGCGTTTACTATTACTATCCATTAATTTTTGTTCATCTCATATACTTGCACGAATGTGGGGACCAAAGCGCAGCTTGTGTACTTCATGCTGATGCCAAAGCGACCACATAACAATGCTATAAAGGATTGGAAAAACACACTACCAAACTATAGTCAAACTACAGGCTTCCTTCTTCGCTACCAAGTTTTCTAGCACCGAATTTACACCCTCAGAGCCGACTACATTGCAATAGCCTCACCATGAACCATTGTCACGACATAAATGCCGGGACCATACGACACGCGACCGGGTCACAGCAAGGGTTAGACGAGCATCTCGTCCAAGAAAATATGCTCTTACACCGTTCCCTCAACATTTGCTTCGCCATTGGTACCTACAAGCACGTCGTCGGTTACCTCGCATCGTGCCAGGATACGTCCGAACAGCCTATGTATCACAAGGGTTGATGCTTCCCTCGCGTCCTCACGCACAGAAAAGATGCAATAGAGACTGGAATCCAGTCCCAGACATCCATCCTCAAAGCCAATTCTTGTTCGACACGCTCGAGCGCACGGTGATGAGAAAGATACTATACAGTTTGTAAAGTGAATAAAATCTGGAAGATCAGAAAAAGATCTATAGCCGTTATTAACTCTACCAGTGGCAATGTCGCTCCACTGGCGACCATTCCAGCCTCAAAGGTCAGTTCAATAAGCATGGCAAGGAGCAATTTTGTCTTCTTGAACTCCGAAGCGGATTTGTTTCTGAAAAGCTAGAGATCATTGAATACATTGCAGGTTCGAAAAAATGTGAGGGCTGTAATAACCAGTCGAGTTGTTTGCATGGTATCGCACACAAGACCGCCACCTGGCCACAGGAGGTATTACTTGTCAGAATGGTATATTAACAAACGCCCGGAAACATACATAGTCACTCCATGCAGTTGGTCTGTGCATTGTAGTAGGCCTGAAAAAACCGTTGTTATCAATAAAACATTGACTACATCAAAGATGATACTGCCAATGTCATCATATATTAACATTGATATCTAAACTTCGTTATGCAAGAGATGAAGTAAACGTCGTTAGCAGCTCACCAACATGACCGCACAAGGAACAACCCAGCGACTTGCTGATGACCAAAAAAAACGGTGTACCATAGATGATACCAACTCTGCTGTTCAGCAAACAAATCCGCGTAGCAAGGGAGCGACATACTCAAACATGTCAGAACTGAAATGACCGCGAAGGACCATACGATCTCTGATTATGGAGAATAATCTTCATACGAAATTGGGTTGGGACCCAGCGATGCCATAGATAGATGTCACATGCAAGACATGAAAGATGCAGTCCATCTAAAAATGCAAGAAGGGTGTCAGCTAGGGGCTCAGCTTTGCTTTTTTTGGATCCTTGATGGGGCGTCCAAGTTAGTACTCACAATACTCACGTGCCTATATTGCATTTATCAGTTCAAAATAAGGGGAAAAACAAGCCAACAAACGTACAATTTCACCAATGGCCCTGCGACGTTTAATTGCATATAAGCGATGTGGCATCATAAGCTCAGGCGGCAGCGGAGGAGGAGCGATATCAGTAGAGTAAGGCACTATTACTAGTCAAAAGATAGCAGAGTCATATTTTATACCTGTTTCAACGGCAGTACAAGTACATTGTAGTCTGAGCCTTTGATGTGCTGTGCTTGCTGCTGGAATCAGAAGGACTTGATGTCGGGAAAATGATTTCAAAAACCGCTTTTACCTTGTCAGGCATTACATTTTCCTGGCACACCCTGACGCTAACCTGACGAACTGATCTGAGTAAGTATAATCAACCATACCACTCAAGTTGCTCTCCGGAGCAGACCCAGACCTAGCACGAAAAAGGAGCAAACGGATACCTGAGCAAGGCGGCAAATGCGGGAGCACCGAGTTTGCTGAGAGTCCGGTTGACGGCCCATTTAATGTCCGAAGGCTAATCCAGCCTCCAACGTATCTTCAGGAGCAAATCAACCAACTTCTGCAACGAGCATATGCGATAACGACAACACGATCAATTTGCATAGGCATACGTTTACATTGGTACATACTGTCAAAGCCTACGTGGGTCTCGTTGAAAATAACCTCCTCCAGGTTATCCCAACTGCCCGGTAAGGAAAGTTCCCATCAATACAAATAAGACAGCATTTGCAGATAGCTCATTCTTCCTCAGGACGAATGGCCTGGCGCAAAGGTTGTTTCTCCAAGTACGCAGCTGACAATATGGCAATTCTGTATTGAGTACCGTCTCCCTTTTTTCAAAGAGGGATTGAGAAACGATGTTCGTGGGACACATTAATAGATAAAGCAGACCACTCACGACCATAGTATTAGGAAAGCCGGGATCGAATGGAAGGATACTTTCCAAGTAAGCAATCTGGTCAGGTGAAAGTGAAATCGCAAGTGCCTCGATATTTGCTTCGAGTTGTTCGATTTTTCTTCCGCCAATGATTGGAAAAACATAAGGCGTTTTTTGCATAACATATGCGATAGCAACTGTAGTAATCAAAACGTAGATGGGTCAACGTCTGATGCTGCGTTTAAGAAGAAAACAGGTCTACTTACCGGCGGTGATGTGCTTTGCACCGACTTCCTGAGCCACTTTTTCCAAAGCTTTTGACATTTTCTTCTCATTTTCGTTGCGCTCCCAATTCGGGTTGGTGAGTGTGCGACCCTTCTCACCAGTTTGTCGGCGACGTTCTTCCTCTTCGTCGGTTCGGAATTTACCTCCGGCAACTACATTCCACGGAGCCAAAGCAAGGCCTGTCCGTGAGAAAGGGGAGGAAATTGTAAGATGATAATGACAGGATAGCGAGGTTGCCTTTCGAAGTACTTGCCTTCAGAGCGAGCCATAGGGATGATGTCGCGCTCGAAAGATCGTTCCATCACGTTCCATGCACCCTGGTAAATCACGAAGGGTGACTTCCCGTGATCGCGAGCGTACTGATTGGCTTTGGACACTATCCAGGCCGGAGTGTCGGAAATGCCCTGTCGTAGTAGCCATGAATCAGCCCAAACGATGTTGAATAAAGACATTCACTACATACAAGGTATAGCACTTTCCCTTGCTGTACGAGAGTGTGGAGACCGTTCATTACTTCTTCCACCGAGGTGTCGTAATCCCACCAATGGACATAGAGAATATCGATATAGGAAGTCCTGAGCTTCTTCAAGCTGGCCTCGACGCTGATATGCATTGACTTGAAGTTATTTCCCGCGTACATGGCGTGTTGCTTGATGTTGCTGTTTCCACGTTCACGGTTTGAGGTGTACTTGGGTACAGACGTGAGCCGATGAAAGAAACAAATAATTATAGTGCATTACTTTTGTTGCGATAACGAGTTGGTCACGTATTCCGCGCTGTTCTGCCCATTCTCCAATAAACTCTTCGGAGCTTTGGTCTTGGCTAAAGGAATGCATGAATATGTAGAATGAAGCGAGTTGAAGTAACAATATTCACTAGACGTTAGCCGTGTCAATAAAATTGCCTCCTGCGTCATAGAAAGCATCCAGGAGCTTGGATGAAGATTCCTTGTTCATGCTTCCCATACCAAGTTTCTCCCACTTGTCACCGATGCTCATGGCACCGAGCTGCAGAGGAGAAACATGAACACTTGCTAGTGGAGACAAAGCACGATAGCGAGCGAGCCTGTTGGCCGGTTTAGCGACGGGAATCCACAAGGCAGACATTTTCGGTGATTGAGTAGACAGAGGGGTAGTCTCGTTTGGAAGTGTGCCATGCCTTGTTGAATGTCCTTTTATACCCCTCGAGTGGCGAGCCGTTCGAACTTAAATGACGCGTTGATTGGCCGTTTTATATCCATGTAGAAGGAACCATCCAGCAGTTTGTACAATCAAAAGCAGCGAGGAGAAGTCGCAGAGCCCAATGAAGTCAACTCACTTGCTAATTATCCGGGACTCGGAGTAATGGCAGGCCTAGTATCTTGTAGTCAGCTTCGAGTCACGCCAAAAGCTACCGAGCTCGAGATACAGCATGACACCGATAGAAAAACTCACTTCATGTTAAATTTGTTGCGTCCTTATTTTCTCTTGCCTTACGGATGTCGCCCACACCAGAGCATACCTAAGCAGTCGACTGAATGTACAGTTTTGTTTCGACAAGTGGAATGCTGCAGCCAACAATTCTCCATAGGTGAAAAATCGATGAACCGTTCTTTAGGGTCTGCCTTCAGTGTACTATCTTGGAAAACACGTTTATCTTAGAGAAACGTGTTTTCCAAGAACCTTCCTCAGCATCATATCACTTTACTAACCTTACTTCATCCACGCTGTGACTCTGGCCCGATCGGACATTGTAGTTAACGCAAGAAGTCTTCTCGGATGTAGCTATATCCTAGCGTGTAACAGCTACTTGAGGACAAGTGGGCAGCTTTTGGTAATTGTTCAATCCTTGGAAAGTGCCAGAAAGTGCCTGCCGCTATGGGTTCGCATTGTCCATATACACGCTATAACGCCAGGACATGAGTCCTTTGAGAAGCAACTACGAGGTATCATTTGGACGTTCACCTTTTACATGGACACACGCCCGCTCCTTGCAGATGACTTTCTCTAAATGTGACGGTCGGCCCAACGTGATGAGCGAACGAACAGCAGCCGATTTGCCTGAGCGATCGCACGGATGATAAGAATGTACAGTGTATTCATCCATGTCGACGAGGTGACGAATGTCAAGAGCGTGCAGTATGACGAGGTTGAAAACCCCTGCTGGCGCTGGAGCCACGAAGATGCTGTTTGGAAAGTCTTCAGTCACGGTGTTGCGTTATAGGGCAGTGCCACCGATAGTCTCACAGTAAGGTTTGGTCCAATAACACTTGAATAGATTCCATTATCTGAGTAGTGTGTAAAGTTAAACGCAAGTGTGTCTCCCTAACAGAAACCACACCAGCCATCTATAAAATTTGGGTGGTCATTACATATACGTTGCAATACGTGAACAAAAAGGGAAAGAAAAGGAAATGCAAGATGAAGCGCAAGTCGGAGGATTGTTGGATGCAAAGAACGTCGTGGAAAAAGGTGCATAGGATGGAGAATATGTGCACAAGAACGCAACGAAGGTGGGGGCGAGAAAAAAGACTCTGTCAAAAACTATCGGAACAATAGGCGAATTTTCTTTAACAATAGCAAATCTCCAGAAATTCAAATTCAAAGTGTGAAAGTGAGGGATGAGGAGAGTAAAATTGAGAAAACGAAAAGAAAAATCACCACTTTGTGTTACAAGTCTGACCGCGAACTTACAGCCCCACGACCAACCCACCGTCGCCCCTCACTTCGCCCGTCTGTTTCTCTACACCATGGAAGTACTCCAGAGCTTTCCTCGCCTTTCTTTCCATATCTTCTGCATTCTTCACTTCTTTGCCCCTCTCATCCATGGCCACTCTGAACCGCTCCTTCAAGTCCCAAGATGCTAGTCGAAGCACCTTCCTCGTTTCTCTGCTAACTCTACCTGCATGTGCATTGACGAAAAGCTCATCCCCTGGGACGTCCTGGTCCACCTTCACGAGTGAAGCCTTGACGCGACGCCCAACAGTCCTGGGAATAGTGTTGGGTAGCTCGAGAATGAAGTAAGCCGTCGCGCCCATAACCACCGCACCAACCACCGGCGCCGCCCACTTCCTCACCGACTCATTGCTTACCAGCTCTGACACGCGCAACACAGCCTCGACGAGTCCCCTCGCTCCGAAAGTCTGGCCACCAACCATCGTCACCGCGCCAATACCAACGGACACAACACTGAGAGCAGTCGGACTGATCTCTTCCTCCTCACCAACTGCTTTGCCCTGGTTCAAGTGCGCAGACAGTTGGTGTGGAACGTCGAAGATATCGAGGAATGACGTCTCAAGCATCTCAGGGCGTTGAGCGAGACCGATACCCAGTCCGTGTAGGCCACCAGCGACGATCGCACCTCCTGCTGACGAATTGCGACGGTTGCCGAGACGACCCCCCTTCCTGGGACGAATGTTGAACATAGCTTCGGGCATGAAAACCCTGCGAGATCTCTCGACGCCCTCAGGCAAGTGTTCATCACCAAGCTTACCAATCGCGTTGACGCCGTTAGTGGTGGTGACGCGGGCTTCATGTTCTGCAAGCTTGACAGCCACATCCAAGCTGGTGAGCAGGGCTTTTCTAACGTCCCTGACATAATCCCAGACACGAAGGAAGCCGGGGTATGACGGTAGGGAGATTGCGGTGTGATCGACTCCCAGTTTACCTTGGCCAACTCGATCGAGTGCAGCGGAGAGCATCTCGAGCGTTTTGGTACTTGTTTGACTAACACCCTGTTCTTCTACTGTCTCAAGATCATCTTCCAGATCATTCCGACCGTTCTTCATCTTCTCCAACACCGGTTTAGCCCTCGTAAGGTCATCCTTGGCCCGGTCAAGCTCCGACTGCGCGACAATAGCATTTGCACCAACTAAAAGCTCGACATCGGAGAGAAGGTTGGAAAGATAAGTAGACGCAGGTTGCAGTTTCGACTTGGACCGTTTGACTAAGATGAATGAACGTAGGGAGGATTCTAAATCATCGAACGCCGGATTTGCGGTGTAAGGGCGAAGAGCAGCAGCCGAATCGACAAAATGTACGAGGTCATTAGCATCCTCGTATGTTCTAGGACTGAGCTGTTTGATCTGCTCCAAAACGAGCCTCTTGCACTTCTCTTTGTTCTTGATCTGTTCATATTTGTTTACGACAATGAACAGATAAGCCTTCTCGTTACTTGCATTCCACAAGAACTCTTTGGAAGACAGAGTGAAGTGATTTTCGGCCGATACGACGAAGACGATGACATCGATTTCTTCCTGACGTGTGAAAAGCGCGGTGGTTTTGAGACTGTCGCGATTGAGACCAGGGGCATCAATGAGGGAAATGTCGACAACGCCGTTGTTAAGTAGAGACTCCGAAGGAGCCCGGGTGTCTGCTAGGTACATCTTGAGAACTGGTTGAGCATTCTCGTTGTCCGAAACTATCTCCTCGAGGTCTGCGATAGTGGCACGGGTGAATGTCGATTCGTCCTGAATAGAGTACACCACTCCCTCTTTCAGAACATGAACCTCCTCATTCCCATTATTCTCAGCCGCATCGTGAACTTCACAAAATGCGGTAGTGCACGGCTGCTGATCGACCGGCATAATCTCTCGCCTGAGCAGAGCGTTAACAAAGGTCGACTTGCCAGAGTTGAGGTCCCCAGTGACGAGAACCTTGGACGATGTGTCCTCCACACGAAGCCGAAGTTTGTCGACATGGTTAAGGGATGCACTGATGCGTTCGTCGAGCAAATTAGCTATCGAGGATTTCTCGAGCTGAGAGACAAGCGCGGCAGGGGCGGTGGAAGAACCATGGGATCCAAGTTTAAGATCCAGACGCAGAATACTAAAATCAGTGCCTTCGGAGGGAGGAATTAGACGGTCACCCTCCTCAGCCTCCTTTTCAGCATTTGGCTCCTCTTCTTCCTTAGAATCTACGATAGATGCAAGCGTGACTGCCCGAGTCATGCGGCCTCTAACAGGCGAGAATACAACCTCTGTCTGAGAACTTGGATCGTCCGCGAATGTGAGAGAACGACGCAGATGCTTGCGACGCTTGGTCGATGTGGAGGTCGGAGCAGGTTGTTCCTCCAGAGGCTGGTCATTTAGTTGCGGATACCTGACTACCCAGTCCTCCTTGTTGAACTTGCGGAGGTCGTCGAGGATAGACTTTGTAGAGTCGATAGCGCGGACCAAACTGCGAAGAACAGCATGAACATTGCCAGAGAAGCTGAAACTAGAGAGCCAGGACGTACCGGTCCTTGTGGTCGATATAAGCCTCCTGGACATCTTCCACTTTCAACTGTTTTTCGCTGCTAAGACCGGACGAGGTCTCCTTTGCCGATGATGATGGGGCGGTGGTTCGCCCCGTGGCAGGAAGATACAGCTGAGACATGTCAAGGTGTTGTTCTTGTAAAGCTAAAAAGCAGCTTTGAACTGTGAAGATAAAGGGCCCTTTACCGTGGTTTTTGCAGAGCTGGTCGTCGTGGAGAATGGCGCCAAAAGATTTCCCGCCGCCGTGGGTTGCGTTGGCTTACCTCAGAATCCGGTCCCGTCCGATTCCCAGTGGCGTGCGATTTGTTTCCGTGGGAATCCTGTGAGCCCCACTATTGCGCCAGCAGTGCAGAAGTGCAGACTGTACACGTGCAAACACTGGAACATGCATCTGCAATTGTCACCTCAGCATCAGCCATTCATGTCTATTCGAGACTTCCACAAACCATCCTGAGTATCACTCGCGACTATTCCATGCAGATCAGTTCATGAAGACCCAATGGGCAAAGGGCCTCGCATTCTTTCGGTACATCTTCTGCTCATTGACATTTGCAGCCATCCGGTGATTCCTGTTCGTCGGTGCCGTGAAACCACGGTGAGTCTCCTCATCTCTCCATTCTCCATGAAGTAATCGTATGCTCTGTTACGTTCACAGTCGAAATCTAGAGATCCGTGATCAAAGACGCCCCATTGCTGAGTTGACCTATCGTGCGCCTGGTTATACTGCATTCCGTCAGCTACCATGTATCGCCACCTACCGGGGTATGCTCAAAATTCCAATGTCTCTCCAGGAACTTCGCTGGGCTCGAAAACGCCTATATCCAATCTTGCGTGAATTCGAGGTGTATTTCTTATTACGCCGAACTGCTATAGTTTAGCCTCAGCTGCCTTTGGGTAGATGGTTGCAGTAGTGGGCGTTTTTTTTGGAATATCGAAGAGTGCATAAATCGAGCATTCTGTATTCTCGTATCGGAGTTGTTGGGTATATGTATCCTATGTGTTCTGCAATATATCAGACTCACCTACCTTTCAGCGACCATATTTAGAGTGCTAATGTTGCAAGGAAGCTTGACCAGTCACCGACATTCTTGTTCAGCATGGGTGTCATATTTCTACACTTCAATCTGCTTTTCTGTAGAGAGGCACACGCTCCCATCCTCAGCCCCTGACCTTGTTGTCTTTACAGTAAATGAATCACCCCGTCTGGACGCCAGAGTCGAAAGCATACAGTTGGTCAGCTGATGTTAGTTTGTCGTCATTCATTAGCATTGTCACAGACGCTCCTTCCCCTGGCGGTGAATATGGCAGTTTCGCTTCAAGGTGAGTCCTGTCCTGCCTTATCCTTGCCGCTATCTGATCAGCAACCTTATGTCCAGGACAAGGCAGCCCGGCCCGCTCCAGAAGACGCTACAGGGGGAAGTGTCCGACATCGGACAAGTCTGCTCGCATCAGGCGAGCACCCCTGCTTCTTCAAGTCACGAGGATCAGAGCACAAACACATCGTGAGCTTCTCCATTGCCGTCATCTCATTTCCGAAATACGCTGATCAGACTGAGGTCTTTCCGACGACCAAGGCCTCCCAAGTTTGTTTTTTCGCTGCCAAGTTCTATCTTGACAACAGGTACCCCCACCATAGCCGATATCAGCCACTCATTTCCTCCAGTTATACCTTTCAAGTCAGACATGAATGCCGTCAGTCTATAGTGATATTCTGACGCCCAACCACCTTCCCTCTCCCCCGACCCCTGCGGAAGCCGCCCCTTCCATTTGTGGAAACTTCAACGAAGCCGTCCACTGAAGCAACCCACATACGAACTCCTGTTCCATGGGCGTTCGCGAGGAACCCGCAAGTGTCATTTATGCTCAACTTGGACATGGCGTACCTTCATAAAGCCTTACTTTGCCCACGCTGCTCATCACCGCCGGTCCGCAGATATGGCCACAAACGACGTACGAGGAACCCACCCACCTGGACCGTCGCGCGCTCAATCACTTTGGCCGCACCGCCCTCGTCCCCCCTATACCGCTTCGAGTGGCACGGGCACGGGCAAGGTACCAGAGAAGCCCATCCTCGCGGGCAGGAGCCTGTCCAATTATACTGCCACTGAAGGTTTAGCCAAACGTGAACACCGTTCTGTCGCTTAACATGTTCGCAATTTATTTCACGGATAAGCTGTCTATTCCGCTGTCAACACTCTTCTTCTTCTTCTTCTTTTTCTTTCTTCACTTCTTGCAGCCCCCTCGAGCCAAATTTTATTCTTGACTTTTTGTTCGTTTTGCAAGGTTTCGATGATCGCCTCATTTTTCCCGGCTGATTACGACCCGGCCATCATGAACTCTCCTCAGTGACTTGTCACTTCTTTCAGGGCGTCTGTATTAATGTCCTGCAATACGATTCGTGGGCTTCAAACACAACTTTCAGGCTCCGAGTCGTCCATCGTCAGCAGGAGCGTATCACTAAGCATGGTCCATCCCACTTTGCTGCCCGGTGATTATCCCGGCTTTCTAATCACTGACCCAACGCGCGGGATGGGCTTACTACATGCGAAAAAACGCGAGTTGTTTATTTTAGGTGCAAAGAGCACATGACTCCATCTCTTACTAAGGATAAGTTAAATAAATGACCAACTTTGAACTCTGAAACTGAAAGCTTCTAACAAGTGTTTTGCAGGCCAAGATTCGAGGAGATCTCATACCATTGACACACCACAGCGGGATTTATTAACGATAATGGCCCCCATGCGTGCTGTTCTTATCAAAGATGGGAAAGGCCCGATAGAAAACCTCTTTATCGGAGAAACCGAAAAGCCAGTTCCCAGCTCAGGACAAGTGCTTGTCAAGGTTCGTTACCACTGCAGGGATACCCCAAGACCCCCCCAATGTTCATCAGGTTCATTTGTCCGTCCGTCAGATCAAAGCATTCGGCCTGAACCGTATGGACTTGTCTCAGCGGCAAGGTGGATATCCTGTTCCTCCAGGCGCGTCCACGATCCTGGGTGTCGAGTTCTCGGGACTTGTCTCAGAGTTAGGCCCCGATGTGACCAGCTGGAACGTTGGCGACGAGGTCTTCGGTCTCGCAGGAGGCGTGAGTGACTCATTGATTATCCATCCTGACGGGTTTAAGTTTGTATCGCGCGCCAAAAGCTGAAACTATCTATTGAATTCCACAGGGTGCCTATGCCGAATACATCAACTGCCATCAAGGTCTCCTAATCCCCAAGCCTAGCCATCTATCCTGGGTGGAAGCAGCTAGCATCCCGGAAAACTTCCTCACAGGTCAGTCACGGTATTTACACTGGTCAGCGGAGAATGCACTAAACGCCTTGATGACTTCTTTCTCCCCCCCCCCCCCCTTCAATAACAACAACAACAACACGTGTAGCATACCAGGCTCTCATCAAGTACGGAGAAGTCGAGAAGAACGAAGACGTTCTCGTCCATGCTGGTGCGTCTGGCGTGGGTGTGGCAGCCATTCAGCTTGCACGTGTTTTCGGCGCGTGAGTATGGCTTTTTCGTCCACCCCTCCCCCTCGTCTGCCTCGTTGGCCGTGTATGTCCGGTCCCGATTGACCTTATCTGAATACCTGCTATTTCACAGGAGATCTGTGACAGCGACGGCCTCCACGCAGGAGAAGCTCGACTGGCTCCTGTCCATGCCCAACGGTGCCACCCATGGCGTGAACTATAAAAGCCAAGACTTTGCGGAAGAAGTAAAGAGCACGACGAATGGCAAGGGCGTTGAGGTCGTGATCGACTTTGTGGGACAAAGCCA
>NW_006763297.1:1197715-1209336 GCF_000218685.1 Serpula lacrymans var. lacrymans S7.9 | reverse complement strand
CATGCTTGGTGTCATGAGCGGTAAGAACGAACTACTGGGCCGACATAGCTTATCAGAGTGTGACCGATGAGACGTAAAGCTCACTAACCGCACTTGTGGCAGGGAACGTGGTGCCTTCAGTTGATCTGCTACCGATCCTTTATAAACGGCTTCGGATTCAAGGTTCGACGCTTCGTTCTCGAAGCGTGGAGTACCAAGCCGAACTCATCGCAGTGTGTGTCGAAGTTTCCTTTGGATTGAGGGAGCACGAGCTGATATGATAGTGTTGGATTTGCTAAGGTTTAAACGCGATATAGTGGATAAGATCAGTGGTGCGGACGGTGTCGGACCGATACGGACATGGATACACAAAGTGAGCGTCTCCTCTCATTGTCTTGTCGTCTTCTAGACTTTCGGATGGCGTCGGAAAGGGAAGCTCATGGATGGAGGCAGGTTTATCCTTGGACAGACATTCAACAAGCACAGCGCGAGATGACGGCAAACAAGAATAGGTGAGCTATTGTATGCTCTGAGAGAATCTGGAATGGCTGATGGATGGCAAATAACTGATGAGTGGGAAAATAATAGGAGAGGTCGTCTGAGAAAGGGGAGGGTTATTTGTGGGTGGTATTGATAAATGTACGGTGTTCACATGTGGAAGAAGGAAATATGCAAGAGGTAGAGTCTAGTTGAATTGTTCATCAAGCAAATGTCAGAGATTCCAAGATTAGAGAGCACTGCGGACATGGCTGGTTCCTAACGGACACTGCCACAGAAAGAGGTATCTGAGATAACCGGTATGTCCGCTAGTGGGATATGGTGGGCATCTGGAGAAAGCAGATCGTCAAGGGGCTGGAATTACAGTATAGCAGTGACAGGAAGGAGGAAGATAGAAGGAGTGAGATTGCCTTCTGGGATAAGAGGTAGAGGATGTCGATGTGTTCCCATGGACGATGGTGTTGCGTAAGAGAGATTAAATCGGGGATTGCGCGCCTTGCTGGAGAGAAAGAGGCTGGAGATCAGGAGGAGATGGGATGAGTAACGGTATATGATGCCATTGAAAGCTGTGCGACAAGCAGTGTCAGAGGCGAGTAGATGGATGGCGTCCTCGGGTCCTCGGTGGAAGCACGTGACTGGAGAGGGAAACAAGCAAGATGGAAGAGAGACGGGAGAAGAGGAGGACCGACATGAGGATTACCAGAGATCGAGGAGGACAAGGGGCGGCTAGAGCCGGGTATTTCCACGCGCAGACAGCGGATCTGTACGATGGCTGGGCCTGGCGGCTATGTTTTCAATTCTCTCCAGTCTCTCCAGCCTCTTCCCCTTACTGGCGTCTCTCGTTGCTAAGCGTCCTCTTTTTCGTGGGACCCTCTTCTATATTGTCCGACTCGCTTCCGGTAAGGCCCAAGATCCAGAGATCCTGTTCATGAACCTCCAACCAGTCCTCCGCACGAGGCGATGAGCCCACACTATATAAGCCTGCCATCTCTCAACTCCTGTCAATCACTTCCAACTCACCCCATCCTCTGTCACAAATGAGCAACCAGTACATCAACAGCTCCATTTCCACCCAGTCTACCTTCTCTCCGTCCAAGTCCACTTCTTCCAACTCCTCCTCCACCCAGTCACCCCCGCCCTACACTGACCCGAGGGCACAATCCCAGTCCTCCTCCTCCTCTCGCACCACCATTCGCGCAGGAGCAAGCACCGTCGCCCCAGTCTTCTTCTAGACTCGATGGCTAACTGACTGGTCACGTGTCCACTCCTCATCATCCTGTCGTCGACCGTGACGCTCGCGCTCTTGAACTCACCGTGACCTCCACTCGTCACCACATCCTCTCATCATCACCATCCTCTCGTCACCACATCCTCTCATCATCACCATCCTCTCACCCATCACCTCACCCATCACCATCACCACCATCCCCTCCACACCCGCATCCTCTCTAGTCGATGCATAAATAATCACTACATAATCGCGCTCTTCTTCGCTGCACGAGGGAGGCAGTCTAATCTCCTTTACACCCTCTTCTAATCGAGGAACCCCATCTGATGCAACGTCGCTTCCAATCGGAGGATTCTCACTCGTCATTCAATCGTTCCATCCAGTCCAACAAAGGAACCAGAAGCAGTGGACTTTTTTTCTTTTTCTTTCTTCTTCTCTTTTTGCAATTTCATCTTCTTTACCATATCTATCATTCTATCATATTCTCTCTATATTCACTCATGGATCTTCTTGTATCGTCCTAGTCGGGCTCGATTGCTGTAGAGAGCTGTATTTGCTGGAGTATACTACTAGTCACATTAATGTAGATATCATTCGTCCTCTTGTCTGAATCTCAATTCTCATTCTCCTTTCGTTCGAATCACCCTATCGGGCATCTCTGAGTAACACTCAACGTTAGTCCCTCTGCCGAAACTTGATCACATCCAAAGCGCTGGGGGGGGAAAGCGTCAAAAGACTCCATCCCAAAGCGGCCTAAACTGCATCGCGATTTAGCTTTTTTTTTCTTGATTCCTGTGTAAAAACACAATGGAGGCAATAGAGCGCGGAGTACCAGTGCTTGAGAACTACTAAACATGAAACACAGATCAATTCCACAGATGCGCGATGTATAATCGATCAATGACGACGACCAAGTACACGTCCAGTGTTGGCGCTTCAGACGTTGATCGGCCAATTGCACAAACCCCATCCAAACCGAAACACTTTCAAAACCACACAGTGTGTGAGTGAGAAGAAGGCAAATAAATAAATACCGTACCGTACCTCGCACCTTCGTCGTGATGCGGATGGGGCAGCTTATCGTCGCTATCAGATCAACATCTTCAAACGCAAACGCAAACGCAAACACAGGCCCATCGAGGAGTCATCCCCACTCGGGCCCGTCGACTTCACCGCGTTTTTCAGCCGACCGAATGACACATACTCAACGCCCCCCTCGAATTCGAACACGCAGCCTCCATCGCCGGTGCTGCGGCATGCATACGTAGTAGTACAATATAGCCAGAATTCTCATTCGTCATCACATTCATTCTCCTTCCTGTCTTTTTTCGACATTCCGTCGGGAGGTGACAGAGTGTAACGTACTACTCACGGATTCGTGCACGTCAGTCCTCTACCCCCTTTGAGCGAAATTCTTATTCCAACACAAGCCGAGACCACGGCTCAATCAAAAAGAGAACTCGGATTTTACAGCAAGGAAGCACCGAAGGATCGGATAGGGGGATAGTCAAATGTATGCGTCGAAGCAGCATTGAGAGAGAGAGATATGATAAGCATAAGCGAAACGACCCGCGAGCCCTGAGCGTGGTGGAGGCAGCAGGGACTTTACGGCTGGAGGCTATCAGTGGAAATAGATAACGACGACTCGGACTGTTTTTTTTTTTTTTTTTTTTGGCTATTCGGGGCTGCCGCGTATTTTGCATGTATTGCCTTTTAGTTTCCCTTCCGTCCGTGTCCGAGAGTCCGTCAAGGCAGATTTGTAGATTGCCCCGAGAACGGGTGGTGTCCCTTCGGGTTCGAGCGCACATTTGCAAAAATGGGATATTGGCAAATAACGAAAACGCCCGGAAAGCCCAGGTTGCGTCGAGCACTGGACATAGACCGCTTTGATCTAACTTTTTTTTTTTTTTTTTTTTTTTGCATTGCATTGCGTTGCATGGATTGGAGTGAGAGATTAGGAGCCCTCCCCCCTCGTCGAGATCAATTGCGCAGTGACAGAGACGCCAAAACCTGCCCCCACACTGGCACACCGTCGACGAACGTTAGAACCCGGAAAGAGATCATCGAGTGTGAGCGCGCTGCGGGAGAGCGATGGCGATCATTGACATAAAGGCGATCGAGGAACCCACCCCTTCACGTAAGATCGTACTGCCAATACAAACCAGTTTCGTGACTGTGTTTTTTTCTTTCCTTTTTTCGTTTTCTGTGGCTACGGTGTTTTCCAGGTAGCGTCCAATTATGATTTGAGAAACCGGGGATTGGAGTGATATGATGCTGGTATTGATGCTGATGCGGCCGGGACACGAATTGAATTCAGTCCATGCAACACATCATTCGAGGTTCGCAGCCCAGTCATATCAACGAGAGCGAACGTGAGACGAGGGGTGCGTTCGAATCGGCACCAGACACTTTAATTAGAGTGCAGTCAAGGACACACGGTTGGACGTGAGGGAGAGGGCAATTAAGGTTGAGAGGGGAGATCCAAGGGTCGAGTCGAGTGAAAAAAGGATCAGACCGAGATGGCGATTGGGATGTGGCGCATAAGCGATGAGATTTCATTGACAGCCAATAAGTAGGCTATCATACTCGGCGTATGTCATGATCGAGTTATGGAGGCGTCGTCGTCGTCACGGCTCTTGTCGTCGGTCCGCTGCGGATTCGGCGCGGTCCTATTCGACCCCAGGCCTCAGGCGTTGAGCGGGGTTTTTGAGCAGACCGGGACGGTATAGCAATTGAAATGATTGATTCGGTGCGTTCGATGGCCCCGTCGGCTGTTGTCATCGATGCCACTGGCATTGTATTGCATTTTTCAAACCACGACGGCTCGGACATGGGGGTGGACCTCAGGCCGCGTCAGGTTCGAGGCTGACAGTCTCTGAGAGTGGGGATAAGGCAGAGACGCACTATTCAATCACTGAGTACCCCACTTCCCCGAGCACTCGACCTGAGCAATCCATACCAGGCGTCTTTCGATGAAGCAGGGTGACGGATCTTTGGGTAACTTTTTGGCGCGCGCAACGTGTGGGGCTAAGATGCTGACACTTGCGACGGACGCTCCGATCACGGTGATTCCACGCCAGGTTCCTTGGGAGCTTTTTTTGGATAGTATAGATAGATAGATAGATAGATAGATAATGAGATAAGTATGGAGTATGGCGTGACCTGTTCTGTGAGATCACAGCCTGCACAGCTGTGTTCAGATCCTCCTGTCATGTTACAAAGGACTGTCAGATACTGACAACTCCACTGATTTCTTTTCTTTTGTCGCTCTTTTCGGGTGGGTGGGACTGCTATCAGGACTGTGAACTCCGTAATGAATATGAAATTGTCTTTTTTACTGTAATGGGCTCTTTTGGTTTGGAAAAGCGTGGTATATGGTTTGAAAGAGGTTAAGATTTTACTCACCTGGGGCCCAGTATTCGGATTGGCCATGGCGTGTTTGGCGTTCTCATGAGGTCCTGTAGCATTTCACTCCAATAGCCACGAGTAACCAGCCGCACTGCTGCCACGACACCAGACTATTTTCCCGTCACAGCTGGGCGCCGAGAGACTAAGCTTTAGATGAATGAAATGAAAAAAAACCAGCTGAGAGAGTGGCATCTGAAGTGGACCCGAGGATGACATTTGAGTTCATGAGTGTGATACGGCCATGATCATGATTGACGCATTCCTCCACGCATGCAAAAGGGAGGTGGAGCTGCGGCACACCATGTACTGTGCACGATAAGGAAACAAAAACCCTGTTCTGGAAGTTGGAGTCGAAGACACATTCTCGACAAGTCACCGTCCGACGAAGCTCAGAGTTTGCTTAGCCGAGGGTCTCAGTATAAACAGGTACAAAACGCATGGCCACTGGGTTTGAAAAACACCAGTCGTGACTGGGTCGCAAAATGAAGAGAACATAGAACCGCAAAATAGAAAGATGAAAGGCCCATCTTTGACAGCAAACCTAAATAATAGCATGCCTGCGTTACCGTGGCGGATAAGCGTATTTCTCCAGCCAAGCTTTCTTATCACCGCCATACTGTCGGTGCGTGTGGTACGAGGAGGCTCATGGGATGGAGGCAGTCCATAATCCCAGATGTAGGGCCAGTCACACTCCCAGCGGCAGCGCAAACTTCAACTTGTTGGTGGGAGTGCATCGACCACCCATGAGCTGCACTTCCGGAAGATCCGCGTTCTCGGCGGCGGCGGACAATTACAGGTCATTGACAACTTGAAGAAGTAACAACTACCGCATGACAAAAGCGATACAACGCGATGCGATCGTCGAAGATTGTCAAAGCCAACAGCCAATAAACCAGCATACATAACACGACGTGGCCACGGGTGAGTAAGAGATGCGGGTAAACCACTTTCACAGTTTCCCTCTAATCCCAGTCATCCACACTCCTGTCTTTAGACCGTGTTTTCGGGTTTCCAGCCACTCCAGTATGCAGCTTGCGACCTCATCTTGGCACTAAATCAATCAATCAGTAATGCCGATCAATGATACGGGCAAACCCATCGTACGCCAGTAAAATTGTGATCAGCTTCCTCTATCAAATGGAGGTTATGGGTTCCTGGGTTCCGCTGCCCAAATGCGCGTGCATAAATTATCGCATCAAAACTGCAGCGGTCTATAATTAAATATGTGTAGTGTAAGAGATTCGAAGTACTCACGGTGGTACCGTCTTATCAGCGAGACCATGGATGGTCAAAACATCAATGGAGCTAGGAAACCAGTCCCATACTATTGATGAATCCCACCGAGAAAACTCCTCTAGATCTTCGGGATATATCCTCTGTATAACGGGCTTTCGTGCGACGGTCACTTTCCATTCATGGTATCCCTTGGAATCAAATTCATCCTTCCATTTCTCAGTACCATCTGAGAAACTCGACGGCGGTGCCTTAGGGTCGAACTTCTTTAGAAAAAGAAGGCCTTACCGTATATCCGCTGTGGAATGTCGCTTTAGTCACGGTTGCGAGGACGTGAACGAGAATATTCTTACATGCATTCTGTATCGCCCCGAAGCGTTGACAAAAGTGCTAACGCGCTTTCCTTCTTCAGAAGTACACAACCAATGCATACCAACGACAGAACCACGCGAGTGGCCTACAACCATGTCGACTTCATATCCATATTCATTGCGGAGGTAAGCGACGACGGCCACAAGGTCTTGAACATCTTCTGCAAAACCACCTTGTTTCCACTTCCCACCACTTTCGTGGTTCCCCCTAGGCACATGAAGGTTTGAATGAAGATATCTAGAAAGGAAGAACGAACCCACCGAAAATCAAATCTAAATGAATCTATTGGTAAACGAAGCGCGAGTCGCTTTTGAAAGAGGTAATCCTTGTGTCTGGACGAATATCAACTATCAGATCAGAAACATAAGGTAAAGGAAGTTGGTTACCCCATTGTTCCATGTAAGATCTAAAGAATTTGGAAGTTGAGAGAATCCATACTAGTATAGACCACCTCGAAGTAGTAAACAGACTCACAAGAGCAATCTTCCGGCCATGACTAGGTTGATCAGGTTCTACTTGTTCCAGGACTCCGACGATGGTGCAGTTGGCCTCGTCGGGATGCGATATATCGATTTTCGTAGATTTCTTGCTGGTCATGGTACAATAAAGAACCCCTACACCTGCCGCACCCAGTCCTTTCACGTTGAAGTTGACAGCAGGAGAGGCTTCGGGCTGCCGGCTATGTCCTTTCCGATTGGTTGATATAATCTAGTACTTATGGGTTTCTAAAAAAAGCAGGTAGTATTCACTGCTCTCATTTGTTCTAGTTACACATGTATCCGTGCAATAAGATCGTGCAGTCCAATCATACAAGAAACAAGATAACACAACTCCGATTGAATAAATTTTGTGAAGCAACAGTCTCATGCCCCGAATTCTTGGGAAGGAAGGAACCGGTAACCTTACTATTGAGTTTTTAAGTATAACTCAAAAAAAGCGGCAGCCGAAGGAGAAGTGATCGCAAGTGTAGAATGCATAAGCAAAGGCAAAGGCAACGACAAGTACCGAAGATGACTACAAATGTAGCATGAAAGCGAGGCTGAACTACCGTAAATTATGCGGCCGCCTTCTTATGCCTGACTTGATTTTTTCCCTAGGATCTTTTCTTTGGCGCTCTTGCTTCCTTTACCCTTCAATACTTTCGCCTTTTTCTTTTCGCCACTTTCCGAGCTCCGCTTTTGTTTCAGCTCTGCCTGACTAACAGACACAGCAACCGGCTCAGGTTTGGACTTTTTCGAAGGAGTCTTAGTAGCTTTTGGCGATGGAGAGGGGGCGGGCAGAGCAGGGGTGGTGGGTATGGGCTCCGCGGAGACGACGGCCTTCGCCTTTTTCTTTGGTTTCTCGGCTGCGTCATCCAAAGGCCGTTTGGTCCTTTTGGCTGGGGCAGCTTTTTCAGGCTCTTGGGATACCTGTTTCTCCTTGATGTCCGTTTTACCATTATTTTCTTCTTCTTCTTCAGACGAATCGGAATTCTCCTGATCACTCTGGGCTGTAAGACCATCCCAACGTCCTCCCTCGTCCTCGCCCAAGTCGCACGTCCAAATCGGTAAGCTGGCACTAAAATTGCTCTTTAATTGTAAGCTTTGAATATTTTCCCAGCCACCCTTAATGTATTTTGCGATAGTCGGCAGGGCCATTTTAAGGTTGGACAGAATTTGTGCAGGAGTATGGGATAATATACCGATTTTGACCGACCTTCGGTGCTAATTAGCACGCACGTTCAACAAGCTAAACGATATTTACGTACGTGCAAGTCCCCTGATTTTGGTGCATGTATGTAGACTCTATGGCACGTTCCAGCTCAGCCTTAAGGTCTTTTCGCGTCAGGCAGACAGGTATCGGTTGTCTATAGACGAGGCAGCATAAATATCTCGGTGATAAGAAGAGAAGAAAATGCTGGACAAACTTTTTAGCGTCAAACCACTTGCGACCCAACAAGCCTGGTAAAAGAGGAATGACCCGCTCGTCGGCCAAGAACAACCCATTCTCCTTGAGTAGCATCCGTCGTGCCTCAAATGGTTTGAATTTCCCCTTGAGTTTTGTAATACCAACGACTCTCGAGATAAACTTGATGCCATGAGCTTCCAGGAGGTCTTTGTATAGTCTTTGTGGGTCTTTTGTGATAAGACACACACCAGACGTGCGAGGATCAACCAGCGGGTGCTTGATTGGACTGAAGGAAAATCAAAACGACACCAAAATGAAATGAAAGGGAACACGCACACTCTTATTGGCTTGATCTTTTTCTCTGGATGCATTTTCTTGACTGCGACCTGAAGCCATATGTTTTGCTCTTTCCCGGTTAACAGCTCTGTTTCCTCCTTTTCCTTTTGCTTCTTCAATGCATGTGTATGGAGAGCATCTATTGCTAGTTTGCACTGTTTGACAGAGACATGAGAGTCGATGAGCTCTGATTTAGCCATTGTTAAGGATAGAACTCAGTTTTCTTCTGCTTGAGGCGCATACCAGAGAGCAAATCGGGCATTTGTTTTCGCATATTTGCTCACTTGTGCCAGCAGCGAGACAGACGTCCAAGGCTTGAACTGGAACCTTCCTGTAGTCCTACTACACCTAGTATATACTGACAGTTTGTGTGGGGATACATGCTCGGCATTTTCATCTATTTCGTGCCCTTTCTTTCAGTTCTCAAGCTCTGTATTGCGGCACAATGCTCTCAGCAAACTGCTCCCTATGAACTTCTTCTCTGGCGTGACAATCTCGAAGAAGGCCACTGTGCTTTTATGTCTCTGCAAAAGACACAGAAACACAAAGGCATCTCATGCAACGGCACTGGGTATATTCGCGAACTATCCTCGGTAGAGTCTGCCGGAGAATTAGGTGAAATATTGCGGTTAATTTCTATGGACGAGGGTATTCTGTTAGCACAGGTGCAGATAGAATGCTCTAATCATGCTTCTTTACACGGTGAAATAAGGACATCATCAGCTGGTATGTCTCACAACGGCGCTGGTGGCCCTTCCCAAGTGATTCTGGCACCTCAGCAGCATGAACAAGGTCTTCGTTCTGGGGTCGAACCTCCACCTCTCCAAGTGTCCAGCCTGATCACTTCTGGGCCCTCTAGCAATCGTGTAGATCTTGTTTTCTTCTCCGATGGGTGTACGTACCTTATCTATGTAGATTTCGTATTGAATTGGAACATGTTCAATGCAGACACTGAAGAGGAATATAATAAATTTATCGAAGACGCAACAAGACTGGCACAGGATGTCTCCGCAAACCAGACATTCTATACGGTCAAACCTCTTCTCAACTTCTGGGCTGCCTTCTCACCCAGCAAAGAGGTAGCAAGATTTTTTGTCGTATCAGTGTTCACAAGTTAATCGTATCATTGGTACAGAGCGGAGTGGGTGTAGGGGGTAAACCAAAGGAGTGAGTAAGATGCGTCAAGATAGACTGTGATTATTATTATTAACATGTCTCTCAGCACTCCTTTTGGTCTTTACCGCGATGGAACCGAATTGAGAGGCTTATACTCCAGCAAACCCGATACTGCTCTTGCTGCATGCGAGTCACTGCAAGACAAATGTGACTATGCCATCTTGTTAGGTGAAGATGCACTATGTAGTCAGCATCTATGCTTATATTGACATCAATTATGACATGGTGAGGAAACGACCCACTCTATGGAGGTGAGTGATCAAACTTTCTGATTCTTTCCGAGATGAAACGATATAAATTAGGACTGGGCGGTGAATTCACGTTAGTCTCGTGAATCTGCAGACGTCCCCAATCATATAACCTCTTTTTAGGACTATCACGTCATCTCTAGCCAACGGGGCTTTAGTCCTCAGACACGAACTCGGTCATTCTATTATTGACGTTGGAGAAGAGTATGATGGCGGATTTGCTTACTTTGGTGTTAACGCCGCAGACACTCTATCCTCGGTGACATGGTCGCACTGGCTGTCTGATCCTGACACTCCACCACGCGAAGAGCGCTCTGTCTCACCCTTACAAGCTTACCCTTGGACATTGCTAAACACCACCACCCCTTTTTCGACCAATTTCACTTCATCCGGCCAGTACAGCCAATATCTAGTGAAGTTCTCACTTTCTGGTGTGCCCGAAGAGAAAGACTTGGATGTCTTACTTGATGGGGCCAATCTCGGATGGACTCCTCCGAGGCAGGATATAGGTATCGACCGATGGCACTATAACTTAGCCGGGTATAGCGCTCTGAGCGAAGGCGATCATGAGCTACAGTTCATTTTGAAGAATGAAAACACTCAAGGGCAAGCTCAACTCTGCAGCGTGGAAATCTTGGAATTTGGTGATGACTCTGAGTAGGTCCATCTGTGATTCACGGCCTTCAATCACCTTATATCTTTTCGACAGATTCAATAGTGGTATCGGATATTATGGTGCTTTCCCGACGCAAGTATCCTCTAATATCTAAAAAAACCTCTACGGTGCTTATGAAACCATGTTCAGATTCGATCTCAACAACGAGACGACCTATCGGCCGACTTATGAAGGCTGTCTTATGCGTAGCGTTACATATCCCAACTTTTGCAAGGTCTGCTTGGAAGGCCTATGGCTCTCCCTGCTTAAGCGCGTGGATCTCATCGACAACGTCCGCGAAAGTTGCATAATGAAATCCGCATCAGAAGTCGACTCGAGCACAGATCAATTGTGGAAGAAGGTTCTCGAACTTGATCTTGTCCCATTGGCACAATTAAGGCACAATACAATCGGCTTCACAGAGAGTTATAAAATAACATGGTCGACAGGTGGGACTACCTTGGAACAATTCACTAACCAAACGAGAATAGAAGTGGATGATGATATGCTGTCATACGATATTGACATTGTGTTTTCAACGAACGAAGTCAGAAAGGATGATCAAGGTTGGCTGACGGCGAGTAGATCCGCTCATTGACAC